>NW_017259192.1:2749822-2755009 GCF_001594045.1 Atta colombica | reverse complement strand
AGAATATATAATTATTTTATAGAATTATTTGATAGAATATAAAATTATTTAAATCATTTTATTTAACAATGATTTAAAAATAATCATTTTTAAATTAATGTCAAATTAAATGATTTAAAAACAAGCAAAAAAAGGTTAATTTGATACAAGCAAAAATATTTACCGCAAAGTTGCTCCACTGGTGCCTGATGTTTTTTCCAGGCCTCCTTCTCTTCCTCCTCTCAGAATATGATTAACATCTCGCACAGGACACTCGCGTGAAACACTCGCGAATAATAAAATATAATCGCGCGCCAACTATAACTTGAGTCCGATAACTTGAACGGCATTCCCGAAACGCGCGACGCGATGAACCGGCTACGGTTCGTTCATTTTTAAATCAGCAGCGAGGGTACGTTAGCTTCCCCGTTGAATTTTTACACGAAGAGAATGATTTTACTCAATACCTAAAAATTTATCTAGATATATTCAGATATAGAAAATTTTTAAGTACCTGAGAAAAAAAAGTTCTTTTCGTGTAAATATCCTCTGAGTATTGAGTCCTCCTACGTCAAGATCGTGAGAGGGAAGATAATTTGAAAAATATAATGTATAGCTATTATCTATATTACTATGCAATCAGTTAACTTTTAGAAACGAATATCACGTCTGCAATTCGTTATCATTGCGAAATAAAGTCAGAGCAGATAAAAGGACTGAATCTTTTACTTAGATTCTTTTACTTACATAAATGATTAGAATCTAGAATAAAATAAGCTAGAGATTAATAAAAAAGATAAATGTTTCTTTTATTACCGATAAATAGTTACGGTTAATTTTTAAACTAGATAAGATCGAAACGTGCTCAAAAAAAAATTTATTAATTATTAAACTATATTCATTATAAAAGCAGGAATTGCGATTTTTTTGCACGAGAATATTCATATTAACTGCTTTTTTATGACTCGTGTGTGATACTGTTCGTATAGGAAAGTAGTCGTCGCGTGCTGCTCTTCTTCACATTTTTTTTGAAAAATATAATCACGAAAAATGCTAGATATAATACAAAAGTTTTATTTCATGAATATTCACATAATACGATTGCTAGTATAATTAATTATTCATAAAGCTTCGTATTTAGCATTTTTTGCGATTACGTTTCAAAAAGGAATGTATAGAAGAGTACGCAAAATGGCTACTTGCTTGTATGAGCTTCGGTAAGACAATGACTGTATGGTAACTACGCGTAAACATGACGCGCCGCTCCGTGCTATCCCGTGCCATTCCCACTTCAAGGTCGCGCGCCGCTCGTCTAACTGTCGAAATATTACGCATATTACAAAATTAGTAAAATAATGTACTTGTTTTAATATTCTTCGATGAATATTACACGATGCTTTATTATACGATTTATGATTTATTTTTTGAATTTGTTAAGCACACAACTCATCTATATCTTAAGCCGGTATTCATACTGTCAGAACTTATTCAAGACAATCTTAAGTACAATTTTAAGAAGTTACGAATCAGAGAGCTGTATTAGTGTCTTAAGACTTACGTCTTGAAAGAACGGTCTATGAATGCCGCTCTCAGATATTTTTAACTTATTATATATATCTCTGTAAATGTATAACATGAATTCTATTTATACCCATTATTATACTTAGTCCAAAATTAGTCTTTTATAATTTAAAAAATGTTTGCATTTATATAATGAATGTATGACTTATTATTCATCTTTATTTGAATGTAAATTATCGAAGAGAGTAATAAAGATTGAGAGTAATAAAGATTGATTTAATACACACTTTAAAAATTCTTTAAATTTACGTATAATGCCAATCATAACTCGGTAAAATAATTGTTATGACTTATTTAAAATTGTAAATATATATGAATTTTAGATTTCTTATTTAAGTTTCTTTGCACGATTATTTTTTAGCAAACTTTAGCATGCGTTAGTATAGCGTTATTTTTTAAAATTAAATGATTATTTCTTTACTCTGTTTTAATTTGAACTTTAATTTATTTGTTACAGAATCATCGTAGCGACTTTGCAGATTTAACTCCACTATTGCGCATCAGTTGGTAAGTGATGAATTAATGTTTTTATTGAGACAACGGATATGTAATAATTTTATTAATATACTATACATGTATTTAAATGCATATATCAATTTCATAAAAATTAACTGATAAATGTATATATAACATACATCCGTTACGTTAAAATGGATAAGTTGTGATAGATTAGGATAAACTTAATTCTGAATTGTGAAATTTACTGTGCATACATTGTTAAATTTTAACATCACATTATACTCAGTTTAAGTTAATTCTTTCTATAATTTGCCACTGTTCAATATCTCGTTAACTAAAATAAATAATAAATTGAATTGGAAGGAGCTACGAGCCAAACTGGATGTTTATTCTAAATACATGTATTTCCGTGAGAATAAATAATAATTAAATATAACATATGTTTCGACCCCTATTAGGTTATTTTCAATATTCGAATACAAACGTTATTCTAATAGATTTCTTATAATATAAATTTATATATATATAATCATCCCTAAAACGCATTAATAAATATGTACCTATAATAGTCCTTAAAACGCATTTCCTACTCTTTCATAATTGTTTATGTTTATCGCTAGCAATAGTTTATATGATAATTATTGCGAGCAACAAGCATAAATAACTATGCGTAAGAAATACGTTTTGAGGACTATATTACATATTCATTAATGACATCTATTAAGCTGACACAGCCACTTCAGCGCAATCGAATAAAAGTTGCACAGAAATTTAGTGCTTTTTTGTTGTTAATTTTGTTGCTCCAATCAATTCCGAAGAAATAACTGTGCTAACATAAGAATAAAGTTAGCACAGCCACTCAAAAAGAAAAAAAAATTAAAAAATACGGCATATTCTTTTTGTGCTAATTAGTTGCTACTTCCCGATATTGTTGTTCTATCTCCAACCTTCGAAAACCCCTAGCCACTCCGAGTCAGCATACCACCTATAAATTGTTAATTCTCGAAATATCTCGACTGATTACGGTTCTCTGATTTTGTTGCTCGCGATTTCCGATGAATCCAATTTTGTTGCTTCATTCCGGAATCTTACAAATCGCCCCTAGGCTCCCCGAGTCAGCATATCACCTATAAATTCTTAAAATATCTCGACTGATACGGTTCTCTGATTTTGTTGTTCGCGATGTTTGTTGTTCCCAATGAATCTGATTTTGTTGAATCCAAAATCGGATTCGCTGGGAATCGTGAGCAAAATCAGAGATAATCAGTCGATATTTCGAGAATTAACAATTTATAGGTGGTGTGCTGATTCGGGGTGGCTAAGGGTGGTTTTCGAGGGTTGGAGATCAAGCAATAATATCGGGAAATAAGTAACAATTTAGCACAAAAAGAATATGCCGTATTTTAAAATTTTGTTTTTATTTTTTTGAGTGGCTGTGCTAACTTTATTCTGCTAGCCATTGTTTCTTCGGAATTGGCTGGAGCAACAAATCGGGAATAGAGCAACAAATTAGCAACAAAAAAGCACTAAATTCTGTGCAACTTTTATTCAATTGTTGCTGAAGTGGCTGTGTCAGCTTAATAGACGTGTTGACGGCAAAGCTTTTACGCTGGATATTTTGCATGATTTTACGTGTCGGCGGATTCCCCATGTAATAACTGCAAGCCCGCGCAAATTTAATTACACATTCACTGCAAGATAAACTATTCTCCTTTAAAAAAAAAAGTTGTAAAGAAAGTAAATAAATCGTGAAGGAATAGATTCTTGTTTTAACTCATAATGTTTTTGCAGCAGAGATATGTATCAAACGTTACGTCAAACGTTATGTATTTAAGGCTAATGCACTAATTGTTCGTGTAATTTATTATATGTCAATTTATAATGTTTGAAATTTTGTATCTTACTTGAATTACTTTCCGGTCATTCGATAGAAGAGAGAAATATTACTATTTGTATTTACTGCTACTAATTAACGAAAATGTGCAATAAAACAGAAAATTATATAATTATATAATTACTAATGTGGAAGCTATATAACATGCAACATAAGTAAATTACATTTTTTTACCTCAAAGTAAAATCAAAATTAGATCTGTTTACATAAACAACAACTTGTAATATTTATTAATGGAAAATTGTTGCATCAACCTTGTAAACAATCGATGGTATTTCGCTAGAACTGCCAAAAATACATAATTTTTTATCCATCCGCGTTTTCGGATTTAGAGAATAGTCATTTTGATGTTATTTATATGTTATTTATTAAAATTATTCGTATTATATGTATCTATATATTTTTTATATTTTGTATATTTATATATAATATAAAAAAGAAAAAATAGAAATTATTAACGGAGTCATAATGGCATCATCAGCCGTTCTAGTCCCCTATAGCAAGAAACGTCGTAGTTACATGACAACCATCATAGTTACGCCATGATGACGTGCGTATGTCCCCTTTATCACAAATGTGATGTCACAGCAATGTCATGGTAATGTGCAAATGTGTTATTTTGTTATGACAATCTCACAATGACATCATATTTTCTTTCTGACTCTATTGTGACATGAATGCAATCCTTTGCTATTGAGGGCATTAAATTGAATTGATTTACCTCGATTTTAATTGAAAAATATTTCTTCATTGTTTTTCTTTTTGTTATACAAGTATGTTTCAAAAATAATTTTTTAACTTCAATTATTTAAAATGTGACTTGTTTCAATTGTGCAATTTTTACATAGCTTTGTTATTATAGAATGCTTGTATTCTTACAGTTTAAATAGTGCTTTAACAAAATGATTTATAGTGTTATAATACAAAAAACGCAACCAATACAGACATATGTAACCTGTGCTAGTTTTCTTCGACATTATCGAATTCGCATTATAGCGTTTGCGAAAAACGTTAGAGGTATTATCGGATCTGCGGCAAAAGCACGATAGGATATCGATTCTAACTCCAACTCGGCCGTTGCATTCAGTATTGATCACTTGGGAATAAACATAGTATGCGCGTCGGCACTGGAAAATAGCATATTCATAAGTATGGCACTACACAACTGGTGTCTTTGAGCATATAGAGATGGAAAAATATGCTAGACAAAAAATATATATGGAGTATATAATTGCCGGCAATAACTCTCTGTCATGCATATATATATATATATA
>NW_017259192.1:2747567-2749722 GCF_001594045.1 Atta colombica | reverse complement strand
ATATATATATATATATATATATTACAATTTTATAATATTTATTCAGATGTAAAAATGCGGATGTAGAAAAAAATGTTCTTCGCATCACAAATAGAAATACATGAATAAATCAATATGATGTAGAAAAATAAAATAAAATATTTTTAATATTTGCGAAATAAATATTCAAGGGAATAAAAAATATTTTATTCCCTTTCCAAACATTAAAGTTTCAAAATTATTAACGTAAAATAAATTATTACTTACAATAATATGCAACGAAAATTTCTGAACAAGACGGATACAACTAAGATACTGGAACGTCAGGAATTGAAATACGAGTAATCAAGAAGAAGTACTTTGCGCACGTTCTCACGGATTGTCGATGTTCGTTGAAGATATATAGGCATTCTTACTTTCCGGATGCAGCGTCTACAGAGGCTTGCGGTTCATTAAAAGTTCCGGCGATGCGAAAAATTCTCATCTATTAAAATTTCACTGGCATTTCTAAGCGGGCCGGTAGCTAAAAGGACAGTTTGTGGAAGCCAGCCATCCTGGCGCGGCGTTGCAGCGTCGTTCGTTTATCGCCGGCCGGCTTTTTCTTTAAATACGACTATTTACCGCGAGCTTCGCGGTTTCACGCTATGCACTGGAACCAATTTCTCCGTTCGGTCGTTGGACCCTGTCCAAGAACTGTACCCGGCGCTTTTTGAGCGGTCCTCGGTCGCGCTACGGCGCAAAAAGGAGGCTGTCAGAGTGAGAGCTCGATGAAATACCCGCGTTACGTGCTTACGGTAAGGTCGACGATCGGATAAAGGACGCCACAGGTTGGAAATTGCAAGAACTTTTTTTATTTCCTCGCGCGGCACGTGCGATAAATGACACTGCCGCAGGCGCCAAGCGCAGTTGCGGCAATGGGGAAAGAATTGCATGGAGAACTGGAAGAATCCAGCGGAAGATTAGCTACGTTATTCTCTTCTTTGTTGGACGAAGTGAAGTGACTACGATCGCACGAAGGGAGTGACTTATTTCTTCATTTGATATTTGAGAGACTCTTTAAAAATTGCTCAAAATACTAAATATGTGAAATCCGAGCGACATATTTCTATAACATTAATATCTTCAATGCAAACAAATGTATATGCGAAACATGACATGATAAATATATCTTTCGTACAAAAATTAATTTCGTTTCAAAAAGATACAGGGTACTGTTTATTCGACATTGTATATCTGGGTACAAATGGCTGTATAGGTACGAAACATAATATATTTCGTGATGTACACGTTGTATATAGCGCGCGATATAAGTCGACTACCGGCGGAAGAAGGCATCGACCTGCGGCTTTTATGAAGATAACATCTCTGCTTATGAAGCATAGCTTATCTACCGCCCCGCCATAGATCTTTCAGCGGGTACGGAAGCCCTCCTTGCCGCCTGTATAACTAACCACCAGCTGGGTCAGAGACCGCCTTCCATAATCCATTATAGTTTCTAAAACGGCCCGCAGCCATCAGGAAAGCGCGCACCTTGGCAAGAAGCTGTTTACGAGACCGCGACGCGACCAGTGAAAATTCGCGAACACGTGTTCTGTGCAACCCACGCGCATCTTTGTCGAGAATGTACTGATGATTTACTCACATGCGAAAACCACTGCTAGTTCTCGATGTTTTTTAGCGTCGATGTTTATTGAACCGTGGACCGTATACGCTGAGCGTCTGCGATGAATAATTGGATTGTTTTGTCCTTTCCTGTTTTTACTTTGCGACATCATATATCTTAAAGGATGCCAGGATAAAGAATAAATGTCAGAATATTTCTTATCTCTAGTTTATCAAGCAAATTAATTTTTTTAAATTGGTGACATTATATTAATTTCAATGTACGAATTGAAATTATGTTATACCAGCTTAAATAATAAATTAAACGAAATATTAAATGAAAATATTGCATTAATATTTATCGAAGAATTTTTATCGCATATCGCACATACATGAAAAATACCTTCAGGAAGAATTTTTGTAGAATTGTTTGAAGTCCCTAGGATATTGATCCCCTAAGGAGGAATTAAAAAAGAAATTCTTAGCAGTAACATACTTTAGAACTTCCGTAAAGTATCGCTAGCGCTAAAGTCTTGACACATCTTGAAAGTCTTCAAACTTTATGAAGGTCTAA
>NW_017259192.1:2736096-2747467 GCF_001594045.1 Atta colombica | reverse complement strand
GGGGGGGGGGGGGGGGGAGGGGAGAGTACAGTAGCGCGCATTCAGGGATCTCGCGTGAACAAAAGGGCTTCAAAATCAATAATTTTGAAACTATTGGAAATATCGAAAGGTAAAAAGTAAAAGAACGGTTAGATAAAAAAAGGTTAAAAAAGATCTCGAAGCAATTTCTACAATTGTTACCCTTAAACTTCAATGAAACAATTTTCTATTCAGAATCTTAATATTTTCAATGATATTAATATTTTCACTGAGAAAAAGATACTTAAAAATTTATTTGTAAGAAACATATTTATTTCACTGAAATAAATCTTTATTTAAATACGATAAAATAACATTTTATTCTCCGTACATATCTATTTTATTTTTTTTATAATTAATAAGATATATTTCACAGAAATGTATATTTCGTCATCATAATTAATTTGTTTAATTTTTTCATAATTAATAAATATTTAAGAAAACGTCGTAAGCAACATTTATTTCGCAATACTTTGACATTTTTCTCTTAGTACAATATATTAAAATAGATATTTTTTTCAAAATATAATAGGTTCCTCATTTATTTCTAAATTACAAATTTTTTTTAGTTGCGTTTATATATCTACATTTACAATTATTTTTTGTTAGTTTTATTAGAATTAAAATTATATTTGAATATTGTTGCATCTATCGGATCCATTCATCGCAAGCTTTCGCGGATACTTGCGTACACGATATTCTCACGAGTAATAAACAACTTCGTTTACAAAAAATGCAACGCTGAAATTTATTATATACGTTACAATATTCGAGAGAAATAGAGGAATACTCGCTGTCAGAAACGCGATTCACGAAAATCACCGGGAAATCGCTGTTATTTAAAGGATGATGAGTTGGCACTGTTGGCATAGATCGATCTTTATTTTATTCCTAATTTTATTCAAGGAATACTGACGAGATCTCCGTTCGGTCGTAATAATATTAATTTAAATAATATTAAAAGTAATAATAAAATATTTTTTTCTGTTAATTCTCTAACATTTATACAATAATACTGACTCATACATTAAAATATTTTAATTATTTATATTTCAAAAAGTTATTCATTAATTTTAATATTTTTACTCATTATTTTAATCATATTTTTACGCAGAAGACTATGGAATAAAACTTGATTAAGTTCCAAATCCATCTTTGTAATCATGTTTAAATTTTATTTGCATTCGACATTCAATTTTCATTTCATTAAAAAAGAAGATATCTTAAATTAAATATAAAGTAAATACAATTTTTTAATTTGCATTTATTTTAATTTGCATTTATCAATTTATATTTAAAATAATTAACAATTTTTCAAATATTTAATTAGCTGAATCAGGAATTTTGAGAACCGCTGCTTTATGGTTCAAGAGACCTTATTTCCAATTTCTTGAAGTAACCTTCGCATACATTACAACTCAGTATAATGCGTAAGCATCGCTTCAACATTAAATGGTCATTTCTTTCTCTTTTCGCAACGCTACCCATCAAACCGCATTCCTCGAGAAAGTTGCAGCGTGCATATACATTCAAGTAGTAGTACATCAGGATTATCTGCGAGCACGTTAATGAAAAGACGTCCGTCGCAAATGCATACGCTGTGATGAGGCCGGCAGAGAGAATGACGTTTTAAAAGGCACAGAGAAACGCGCGTTGACTTCCGATGATTAATGTGACGTTATATTATCCGTTACGAATACCTAAACCACGGATGTGCCAGTATCGCGTTTTACACGACGTAAAGAATAAACTTAAATGAGTAAGTGACGAGCAAGCAGATACATCTGGCATAAATGTCATCTTATATTTTATATGGATGTTACCTCTTAGATAAATGCTATCTACGAGAATAATAGAAAGTATTTGTATTTTTAGCAAATTAACATTGACGAATAAAAGTTTCAAGTTTTTTTATATCCGCAATGGATTAATAATTGTTTAGTAGAGACAACTTAATTATTATAATATTTGAGAATCTATTGTTATATATAACATAGAAAGAGAAAGTAGAAAGGAAAGAGAAAAAAAAACTGAGAAATATATTAATTTTGATCAAATAAAAAATAGACATATAATTAAAAAAGTATATAAAAGTTTCTATTGCTTTTCTGCCAAGATATAAAGTAGATTTCATTTGATGAAAAATGTTCATATACAACAACTCCATAGGTGTTAATCTCTTCTTCATTATATTCTTCCTAGGCTTGCAAATTAAATGTGAAACAACGATACTATAATGAAGATTGCGAAAGCCTTGCCATTGTATCGCCGGCGACTACATGAGCTTTTCTCTCACTGCGAATGTTTCCGCATATACGATGCCATCGAGCATCACTTCATCCCGGTTTTCCGCGAATCGCAGGACGGAACGTGATAAATGCTCCGACACTGACATCAGAAAAATATACTCTCGTTTCTTCAATGCTTGGTGCCCAGGGAGTCTCTTATCTCTCGACTTGAGACCAACTTTTTGAGAAATGGTTTGTTTAAAAAAAAACAGTTGTGACCAGATAACCGAATTTTTATATTGATTGTTTACTGTCTATTTTGCCATAACAATTTTAATGCTGACCACACGTTAAACATTTTATTATAAACCTTATTATAAACAGAATATATACCAATCGCGAACATAGGGTAAATAAATGTATGTCGATAGTAGATTTTTAATTACATTTTTATATGCAATTATTCATACAAATGCATTAGTAAGTACAGAGAATGAAAACAATTACAGATATACGTAATGTTAATATAATGAGTACAATCATATGTAGTCTGTCCGCCTTATAAGTCACTAATCGCTTTGTCATAAATAGAATGCAAAGGAAGGAGTGAAACTATGATATTTTCAATTTCAATTTTCACAATAAGTTGAAACTTATTGTGGCAGTTATTTTTGCGTCCATTATTCATTAAATCAAATATAAACTTTTCTATATTTTTTTATTAATTTCGTCATGTAAGAGAAAGAGATAATTAATTCAAAATAGATAATACTTAATGATTAAAATACACACAGATTTCTATAAAACAAACATTCGAATATATTATCCAAGTATGAAATAAATTTCTGCACTCTAATTACAAATCATCTTGCTTAATGTAATTATATGTATATAATTATATATTTTTGTTAATTTTTTTTCTAATATTATCAAGTGTGCAAAATCTTATAATTATAATGCTTAATTTATTCATATTTATGAATATTTATTTAATAATATTATTTAATTTATTCAAATTTATATCCAAGTCAAAATAATATGACGTGATATAAAATAGGAATAAATTAATCACTTTTTTTCATCACAGTCGTTATAGTTAAAATCTCAAATTTTCAACTTGTTTTAACATCCGTTAAAATTATTCCTAGACACATATATTATTGCATTAATGTCTAGTCAACTATATAGTCAACTATATGCTCAATACAATAAAATGCTGTTATCTATTCAGGATCAATTTTGCTCAACAGTAACATTACATTTTATTAAATAGTCTATCTGAGTAAAAAACAAACCTTACATACAAATCTAAATAACAAAAAGAAGTGGCAGAAATAAGACATTATTAAGCGTTCATGTCATGTGCAAGTACCACGCCCTTCGAATACGTATGCCCGTCACATGATAACAGGGTACGAAAAGCGCAGCTATATCTTTAAAAAACGGACAAATCTTATCAAAAAATATATCGTGCTATATTCTTAAAAAAAGAACAACGATAATCGCTTTGTTGATTCATCCTCGCGAATATACAGTCTAACAATCCGAGCACACATATTTGAAACATTATTAACTAAATTAAAAATCTGAATGTACATGTAATGGTTAAATACAGAAAGATAAATGCTCAAATAGGGATATTTTTTCTTTCTTTTAGCCTATGTCACACATTTAAAACATGGCAAAACAAAGTAAAAATGATATTAAATATACAGGATATTAATATAAACACTATTAATATATATATAATATATTAATATAAACACTATTATATGTATTTCCTTTTGTTATATTTTTTGGTAATTTTAAATTAAAATTTTAAATAATTTATTATAAATTCTACGATTTTTTTATATTTCTTTGTTCAATGTATCAAAATTTTCTAATTTTTAATTTAAAAACTGATTTAAAATTTAATGTTTTATTATATTAAAATTTTTTTTAATTGTAGTTAAATTTCGAAATTTTAGTTTAGGTTAATGTTTATGATTAAGAGAATGTTAAAATATCCTATATATTTAAAAAGAGAATTATCTTTATAAAATTAATTTATATATAGAGATTTAGTTTCTTCTTAAAAATAATTGGATTATTTCTCTTAAAAAACGGCAGTTAGAAGATTATTTAAAAAGTCGGAAATGTGCAAATGCGAAATATCATGAGAAAAAGTTGCCATATATCATGGCTGAGAGCACAGCTTCTTTTTAATTCATTTTGAACATGAAATTATTCCGCGAATAGTCACACGTTTCACGACGTTCTCATTAAGTAAAATTCACAGTTTGCAAGTAAAATATACTCGGGAATAATTTCGTGTAAAAGTAATAAAAATGGTCTGATTTCTTAAGTGCTATTGCATACACGATTATACAACAGACTAGAATGTATTTCTAAGACGAAAAGAGGCAGTCACTAAATAATTTAAAAATTAAACTCACTACCGATTCCAAAAACTTGATCGCCTGAATGACCACAAGAATATGTAATACCAAAATAAGTATTTCTATCTTATACATGTGCTGCAATCTCTCCATTAATGCGTAATAAATACGTCTGTATGCTCGAGTACTGAATTCGCTCAATCTTTCCATCGTATGATGCAGCTTAACGTGTTCAGTACATAATCGCTCTAGAAATATAAATTAATTAGTATTATTAAAGAAAAAATATTTTCTGGCTTAATTAAAGTGCGGTAATTTTATGCTATATTTTATTGCTATAATTTTATGTCTATTATGTATGATTACGGTTGATTTGCATTTAAGAAAAAGAATCTTATTCAGCTGTTGTATAATTTGCATGTGTAATAACATTTGTTTAAAGCTATTTTCCATATTTTCTTATGTATTCTATTTCAAAGACATAAACAAAAAGTTACTAAGTAGTATTTTTAATTTGTTATGTTAAATTTCTATTTGTAACAATTAGTACATAACATTACCTGTATCTGTATGAATCTCTTCCTCTGATGGAGGTAAATATTTGTTCAACATAATTTCAGCAAAATCAGTAGTGTTATCAACAGTCTTTAAAATATTGATACCAGTTTCAGTTGACATAACTCTGTCGGCTTGTTGCCAGCTGTAGATACGTAGGTAGTGGACCTTATAATATGTAAGTAGAGTCATAACCCTTACTCTCTGCTTAGTTTCTCGTTTTAAATCGGTAAAAGTTTTTACCGCAGGACGGAGATGTTCAGATACCATAGATTTGGTGCGATTCAATATCTGGAAAAGAAAGAACATAAAAAATGAATACATTTATAAATTTGAAATCAAATAATTAAAGATTCATATGTGGAGATATATATATGTGTGTGTGTGTGTGTGTGTGTGTGTGTGTGTGTGTGTGTGTGTGTATGTGTGTGTGTATGTGTGTGTATATGTGTATGTGTGTGTATGTGTGTGTGTGTGTGTATGTATACCTGTTTGGGTTCTTCTTTAATTATTGGCAAGTTCCCTTCGACAAAATCGATGCCCTGGCACAATGTTTTATCCAGCGTATAAATTGGTTTCTCCATCAGTCGAGCGACTGGCAAAGACTTCTCTATCATCGTATTCAACACACTTTCAACAGTGTCGAAAGCCCAATTTATAAACGTATTTGTGCCTTTTACACGTTCGTACACCTCTGTGGATTTATCCCACAAGTAATTCACGCTGGGTATTTTACGAGCACGATCAACGGCTTGAATTCGATATAGCTGGTCAGAGAGTTCCATATCCATGGCTATGATTAAATCGAAATCTTTTCCTCATCGAACAATCTCTTGATTCTTGAGATTCTATATAATCTGTAACAAAAAGATATTATAATTCTAACAAAACCTAATTAATTCCTACTATATCTATTAAAATTAACTTAAATTTGTAATTTAAAACTAATTTTAATAGATGTAGTAAGATCATTGTGGAACTGGCTAAATTAAATTAAAAATATTTTAACAAACATTTAAGAAAAACACAAGAGCATTATGAACTTTATGAAAGTATAAACTGTGTGAATTATTTATACAGAATGCAAATTTAAAAAAGAATGAATAATATACTAACGTAGAACATTTGTCTTCCATTATAATATTTAAGTCATTGTCAATAAAATTTCTTCACAATTATTATTGCATCATAAGTGTCATTATTACATTAAGCACTCTATCTGCAACTCAATAATAAATACCAACTCAGATTTCATTAACACATTCTTCATATATGAATTACAATTCAAGCAAGACATGAACGGCGTTCGCGAAGTACAAGAAAAAGTTCATTTAAACATACTAAGCGAGAAGTAATATCGTGATTGGAGTACAAAGCAGCGAGCGATAGGAATGCGCGTGGCTTACTACGACTCATTGTTCGCGCTCTCGATCGATGAAAATGTCAGAGTATAGTTATAAAAACGTACATATGCGTTTCAAGATCAATGTCACGGTCGTGAATTGACAGGTGTTCCGATCGATGTAATACGATGTGATAAAGGGAAATTGTTAGTTTGACACTTACCCGACGCGATCGTTGCGACAGTAACTGAACGCCAACTTCCCTTCAGCTGCCCTATGGCTTTGTATTTCTCCTTCTCTCTATTATACTTTCTCTTTCTTTTATTCTCCTTTTTCGTTGTCTCCCTCTATAAACATAGCTGCAACCTTGATTACTGATTCATTTCATTATTTGTTTACTCCGACGACCGTTCAATTATTTATTATACAGACTTTAACGAACTATTCTATTTCTCGTCACCCGGTATTAAGCGGAAATACGATTGTTCGCCAAGAGATTACGCTGTTACTGTTAAGTTCTTGATAGTTCATTTCGAAGCAATCGTGCGTTGGTAACGTAAAGACTGAAATAATCTATACCAGAAAGAAACCTGAGAGAGGTTATACTGGCCTTTTTCCTGTTACCGTTGAAATCGCCCGTACATCCATTTTCAGTTTAGAAACTATGTGACTATGGCTGCGTTTCACTTAACGCTCACAACGCTTATGGAATCATTTCATTCTTATCATTTATCAAATATTAAATAAGGACAAATGATGCTCGCGAGCATTGCAAGCGTTAAGTGGAACGCAGCCTACATTTTCGGACACTATCGACGATAAACTCTTATCGTCGAAAGTAAATGTGGTTCGTCTCTGTACTAAATCCCCAGAATAAAAGTGTGCTGACTATCCATAGGAGGGATAATTTAATTTAATAAGTCCTTGAAAAAATGTTAATTTCGCATCTCCTACATATATAAATAAAAGTTATTGAATTTTACTAAACAAAATTGAAAATTTAAACAAGTTAATTTAGTAAATTTTGTCTTATAACATCTTTATCTTATAATATCTTATAAAATTACTAAGTTATGTTTCTTTATGCAAATTTTTAGCCAATTTTTAGTCGTTTTTACCAAACATAATTACTAGTATGTATTAATTAATTAAGGCTCTATAATTTCTAGCAATTATAGATACTTTTAATAAATTCAATCTTTTCTAAATATATATTGTCAATTTAAGATATAAGTAATTTAGCAAAAACGAGCTATAAAAGCCCTTCATCAGCCCCGTCAATTTTATCGACAATTCTCTTTTCTTTGTAAATATATTCATCCACAAAAAAAAAACGAGCTATTATAAATTTAGTAGCTCGTTTTTGCAGATAAGTATATATCTTTAATTTATTTTGTATATTTATGTCTTATTATTTTATTGTATTTTGCTAATGAATTTCAATAACTTTTTAAATATTATTTTTTATGTATCCTTTATACAATTCGATATTACAATTATGGAGGGCCTCTATAGCTCGTTTTTGCTAAATTGTACAATATATGTTTAGAAAAGATTGAATTTATTAAAAGTCTTTATAATTGCTAGTAATTATAGAGACTTTGATACAGACTAGTAATTATGTTTGGTAAAAACGGGCTGAAAATTTGCATAAAGAAATATAATTTTATAATTTTATAAGATATATTTTTATAAAATAAATATTATAAGACAAAATTCAATAAATTAACTTGTTTGCATTTTCAATTTCGTTTATTAAGATTAAATAATTTTTATTTACATATGTAGGAAATATAAAATTAAAATTTTATCGTTCCAGGATCCATTTATCCCTCGTATGGATAGTCCGCACTCTTCCTGAGAATTTAGTACAGAGACGAACCACATCTACTTTCGATACGATTTTATTGATAGTGTCAGAAAATGTATGTAGTCACATAGTTCCCAAACTGGAAATGGATATACTGGCGATACGAGCGATTCCGATGGTATAACAGAAAAAAAGCCGGCATGACCTTTCTCAAGTTTCTTTCTATCTATACATAAATAAAAATAAACTTTTAAATACACACACACACACACACACACACACACACACACACACACACACACATATATATATATATATAAATTTTTTTCTTTTTAAATTTTTATAAATTTTATTAAAATTTATTTAGATTTTATTAAATTTTATCGTAATTTATTACAATTCTATTTAAAAATTTTAAAAATATCGTTTTTAATTAAAACTTTTAAATTATTTAAAAATATTAAATCATTAAAATTACTTAAAATTATTTTCATTATTTTGTTAAACGTTATTCGATAATCTCCGGAAAAAGCACACATACATATGAAGATTATTATTCTAATTTTAATCTATTTTAAATAGTCTTATATAAATATTGCAGGTTTTCATAAAATTGTACTATGTAATAAAAAAAAATAGATACAGAGAAGATCTAAATCTCAACAAAGTTGAAAAAGTAATTCTTTAATTTTTTTGTTATTACAGTTCATTTCTGAACTCTACTTATAAAACCGAATTTTTTAATTTTTATATTTTGAATCAATGAGGATAAATAATAATATAAAAGACTTTTTCTCCAAAATTATATTTTAAAATGCATTTACATAATACTTTATAAAATATTACTTATATCTTTCATTCACAGTTTTTTAATATAATATGTTTTACTTGAAACACATTTATATTTTATGCATTAACAAGTATGATTCTAATAATAATGATGCATCGGTGGTTTATTTCTTTCTGATAACTGTAAAAGCTAATAAAACTTTACAATTTTCATTAATATAAATTTGTCACATGTATAGAAAATATTAAAATTATACCTTATTACTAACCACAAAATCGTAATTACACATTATAAATATAGTATATAAATACATCTAAATAATCAGCAAAGATCATTGATTTCGAATTTACTCGAATTAAAAACATTGTATACTTTTTTTGATACTAACGTATTTTAAAAAAATGCTTTTATTACAAAAAATATTAAGAAATCTTCTTAAAAAAAATATATATATATACCATATTAAACTTTTATAAAATTTTTATAAATAAAAATTTTTCATATTTCAATTTTTCGTAATTTATGTTTTTTTTCTAATGCTTTCCTTCGAAGTGTGTAACAAATTAATTAAATTATTTATCGATTTGGATGCGAATGAACGTATTGAATAAATGGAGCGTCTTTCAGTTTATTTTTTCTCCTCATCTTTATTTTCTGTCGAACTATTTGTCTTATTATCGTCTGTCTGTTCAGGATGTAAGTATTGTGTGAGATGAAGAATGGATACTACGCTGGATATGTACGTCGCTACGTCCTCCTTCTTTATTGTCTTCAATTGAGCAGCAACCGAATGATAAACGCGATTAGCAGTTTTCATTGACAGTTGCCCAATCGTTTGTACCGCATGAAGAACTTTGTTCTCATCCGCGGAGATGGGGTCTGTAATAACATCGTTATGACCATTAAAACAATATCGTTAATTAATAAATATAATACTGATAAATTTATGAAGTTTTGGAGAACATACGTGGTGCATTCTCTTCTCCTTCCACCGGTGGGAAATAATGATCCAATAAACGATTGACAAGTATACTGGTGTTGTCAACACCTTGTACAGCCATGTTACCATATTGTGTATCTAGAAGTTCATTCGCTTTAGTTATACTGATCTCTTTTAATGTAGATGCTTGCTGCGTAGCTGATTCTTTTGCTGTATTAAGTTTTTCGATGGTCGGCTGTAAAGAGCTGCTCATAACCGCTTTGGCGGCGTCGTATATCTGTAAATGCCAGAAAACTATTTATTAATCAACAAGTGGTACATAAATCAGATTATTTTATATGAATTATATGTATTATAATTATTTATGCATTACAATTGCATTATAATGAATTATTGTTTTATTAATTGTAATATGAATTATAACTATTATTATTTATTTATTATTATTTTATTAACATTTAAAAAAAAAAAGTTAAGTTAATTACACAATGAAATCAAATTTTTTTAATCAGAAAATTTTTTAAATAAACATCAGAAAGAAAAAAAATTTAGGATTAGAAGAACTCAGAACATATATTATGGGATTGGAATGGATATTTCTAAGGAAATTATTCCGGAATTATTCCGTTGTACTATTTTCTAGGAAAACGGAATAATTCCGTTTTCCTAGAAAATACAATAGAAATTTAGAGAGTAATTGAACAATTCCGATCAGAATCTGTTCCGAAATTTCATAATATGTGCCCAGATTTTTGTATAGCTACCCTACTGTTCTAAGGAGATCATTGCCCGATTGAAAAGGAACAGGTTTCCTTTAGCATTACCTGCTGAGGTGGTTTCTTTACGATTGGAACTTTTTGTTCGACTATGTTCAATCCCTCGCATAGTTTCTGGTCGACAGCATTGATCTGTCCTTCGAATTTCTTAGCCAAGGGTGCAGCAAGTGGCGCGGCTGTCGCGGTCGCATAATGCAGCCCTGCTTCGGCTTGATTTAACGCCCAATTTATCAAATGATGAGAATCTTTAACGTAAGAATAAGTAGATCCCGTCTTTTCGATCGCTGAATGGACTACCGGAATATTTTTTACTCTGTCCAACACCTCAAGACGAGGACCATCGGAAGAGTTTGATGTTGTTTTAACGGCATCTGCCATTCTTTCTGCAAAAACCGAATTAAATTAAACATTAGCATTTATATCGATTATCATGTATCGAAAATGGCATGTATCAAATTGAAAAAAATTTTTTGTTGAGAGAAAATATTTGTATTAAAATATTTTCAAGTCATATATATATATATATATAT
>NW_017259192.1:2732932-2736049 GCF_001594045.1 Atta colombica | reverse complement strand
TATATATATATATATATAAAACGTAGTATAAATAAAAACTATAGAAATGTTATAAAACTATGGTAACAGTGCACGATGGTATGTGCGGTTGTCAATTAAATTCAAGACATTATTGAGTCATTTACGCTAAACTTTTTTTTAATTTTATTTAAGTGATTGTATGACGGTAATTATGTGCGTCACGCTCGAATATGCACTCAAATATTTTAAATAAAAATGCATGTAATGCGGCTGGCAAGTACTTTTTGCAGAGATCTTTGTACCTTCGATAGCCGATGAATCAGGCTCGTCAGTCATATCGTTATCTAAATATGTGTCAAACCAGATATGTACTTTGATATCATTGTTTACCATATATATAACTTAATGTCCAAATTTCCTCCATCTTTTTCTTAATGCATCTATATGCGATCGGCAAATTAAAAAAACAAAAAAGAAAAACAAAAAATTTACTAATAAATAAAATCATCGCGAGACATATATTGCATATGTATGATATCATAAATATTCACTACGGTATCTCACACATTTATCTATGTGCATAACAGTGCCGAAAAAAAGAATGTAAAATGTAATGCAAACTCAAATATTTAGATTTTCATTACACGAACTAATGTACTCAACTGATCATGAGATTATGCGCGTAATACATGACTCATTCGCTGGAACAGACGAGAAAAGTGAAGTAAAATTCCGTGTTGCTATTGCGTCGCTGTTACAAAACATATCTATACAAGATATTTATTTGGAAATAATATTTTTCTTGTATTTCACATCTTTCTTAACTTTCTTTAAACATATCGCTTTCTATAGAAAACATTTTATTACGTTTTTCTTGTAATATTTTAACTTTATTAATTCAATTTAATTAATATATCCTAATTCCTCAGTTTAAAATTTTATCTGTTATTGAATGAAATTGTGAGATTCTTTATGTACTTTGTTTATAGAAATGTTAATTAATAAAATATTTAATTGTATTTAAAAGATTATTTCCATATTATATAATTAATTATTTCTCAGATTATTTTTAAAAACTAATTTATAACTTAGATCCTATGTAATACATTGCGATCAGAGTGCTAATTCTGTGCATATATATAATTCTGTGCGGAACAATCTATAAAGCAAACCTTCTCTTTTGTTCTAGAAGATTATTGATGTTTGTTGTGAAATATTAACCTCAGCTATGGATCAAGTTATAACATACAACCGTTTACTCGAAACGAAATCACAACATTCGAGCATAGATCATATTATAGGAGTAGAGCAACATAATATTATAGGAGTAAATTATGTGAATATAATTTATTATTATACATATATAATTACACATTAATTGTTCACTGAATATTTAAAATATAACAAAACGTTAGTTTATATAATAACATCACTAATTATTAAATTAAGTTAATGTAAAATGTTATTCGATAACAGTCATATTAAAAAATATTATGCAAAATAACATTAAAATAAAAGATAATATAATATTTTTTTGCAATGTACATTATTTTATAAATACTTATTTATATGGTATCATTGTAGCAAATATATCATTTTACATAATGTAAAATGTATTGAAATATTTAATTTAATTTTCAATCTCAATTTTATGTTTTCTTATTTTATATATTTTATTTTATTTTATAATAGATACTTACATTTTTAGATGATTTGTTGAGGAGAATTTGTTGAAAGTTAGCGATATACGACCGACTTACACAAGACGCCGAGTAAGACTATCGTTATATCTGTGTGAAAACCGGTATATATTGGGGGGAACATCACTAAGTGGGGAGACTGAAACAGTAACGTCAAATATCTTCCTAGTTCCTTTAACCTTCCGGAATTATATTGCAGTGGGTCTACTAAATTCACAATTGTATAAAACAGTAGAAATAGAAATTATTTTACATCCATTTTGTTTAAAAAAAATCTTTATTCTAAATTTACAAGAAATAGGGAAATTATGAGAGACAAACATTATTCTATTTTATTATTAATAGAATACAATCATTTGATTTTATTATTAAATCTTAGAAAATTGAGATTTCTTCAGCTAACTTAACATACTTAATATACAGCTTAATATACTTTTATCATATATTTTTTTATATCTGTGCTTGATTTAAGCATAATCTAAAAAATTATTTGACATTTTTAATAAAGCAACAAAAATAATTTATAAATTAATGTTTAAGTTTTAAATAATGTTTCTTTAAATAAAGAAATTCGTTTCAAAAAACTATTTTTATCTTTCATATTTATAAAGTAAATACTTCTTATATTTTACATTACATCATAGTATTACATCATATTATTTGTTCGGTTACATCATATGACAGTTTGATGTACCTTACATTTAGGTTCTACATATTACAAGTACGTCTATGGTTCCATTTATGCTTCTGCGCAGTGAGATATCTCTCAACATTCATCCGTGACGTGGCGATCACATACTTGTACTCTTCTACTATAAATAATACACGTGAAAAGCGAATGAATAGTCCACAAAGTTGACCCTACGAAGAATGATAATTGGAAATAACGATGATGCTGTTTATAATGAATCTGATGCAATTTTTTAATATTGCTAATATGAGATATTCTTATAATCATGCTCGTACTCACTTTGGTCGTTTCATTAGCTCCATATTAATTCCATTAGTTCAAAAAATTTTATGTTCAAACGCGATAATATATGATTAAAAAAAGTAAAGAATTACAATCATTCATTACTAATAAACAATAATCGTATTATAACGAATATAAAAAATAGATGATTATTTCGATAATTTTATTGTTTATTCATGTTGTTCTAGATAAAATATATGCAGAAATAAATTAATTCTTTTTATTATGTCTTTAATAAATATAACAAATAAGAATAATGAAATGTAAACTAATTTCTATAAATGACAAATTTATTATATTCTTAAGATTAAACTTCTTTAAGCTTTAATAATAAAAAAATATTTTATTATAAAGTAGTACAATTTAAATATAGTAAAGAAGATGAATAGTAAAAAATTAAATTTCATCCACATGTTTATTAAAATGTATTAATTATAGTGTATTAATTAAATGTACAAAATATAAATTTGTATTGCAATTATC
>NW_017259192.1:2731596-2732832 GCF_001594045.1 Atta colombica | reverse complement strand
AAAATATAGATATAACATATAAAATTATATTTTAGAAATATATTTAAATATATATTGAGATTCGATAATTATTTGAAATCTTATAATTTCCGATTATTTCATTGAAATTTATGCATCCTGATTGTGAGTTATATAAAAAGTATATATACATATGTATCACAAATTACAATTATATCATTTACTGGCTGTTATTTAAAATTTATTTTATTTTATTTAATATTTATGATAACAATCTGTAAAATTTATTGCATTTGTATCTTTTATTATCTGCTTTTTTACATTTTCACATTTTTACTATTTTCATATTATTTTCATACAGATTATACAAAATATATAAATATAAATCTCATTTATACATTTATTCTACTTCTTATGAATATCATTTCGTTTTTTTATTACAATTTTTTAATTTATAATTTTATATTTAGCGAATAACATAAAGGAATGTTGAATTAGAGCTCCATTGACGCGGAATATTTTCGCATGACGATTACTTTTTCGGCATTTAGAAATTAGCATATGTGACCGCAGTTTGATTCTTAATAATATTTATAACATTACCAAAATTATACAAATAACAATTGTGCAAAACATATGTGCATAATTATTAAAAATAAATATAAATTGTTATTTCCACATAAGAAGTACAAAAGATATTAATTTCGATGGTTTAAATAACCATTATGTATAGAAATTTTGAGAGACATGAGATAAAAGTAATGCTTTATTACTCGCTCTTTTCTTTTTCGTCGTGTGATTCTTGGTTTACTTCACCATTAGCCTGTGGTTTTTCATTGACAGAATGAAGGTACTTTGTGAGTCGAAGGAACTCAACTAAACTGCTAACATAAGAGGATAAACCGTCTTTCTTGATAGTGCTCAAATGGTTTACTATGTTTAGGTATACACGTCGAGCAGCTTTATTGGATAGGTGACCGACCGTTTGTAAAGTATGTAACAGTTTATCCTCCTCAGCTATATTGATGTCTGTAATAAAATATTTATAGTTAAGATAATGTATTAAAAAGTAAAAAATATGAAGAAAGGTCACGTTTAAAAAAAATTAAAGAACCGTATTATCTTTGCATTTAAAGATAAATTTGCATAATTATTTAGTTCAACTTTTAATAATTTAATTTAATTTAAATAATACAGATATAAATTATTTTATTATTTTATTATATGAATATGAATATAAATAAAAAATATATGTAGAAATTAATTACTTATTAAATA
>NW_017259192.1:2731237-2731582 GCF_001594045.1 Atta colombica | reverse complement strand
AAATATTTTATATTGTAAAACTTTAATAATTTTGATAAGTAGTTATTAGATTGGAAAAAGTTTTAATTATTCTTACATAAAATTTATACTATAAACAAAAAATTAAAATAAAAATTTTAATGCTAATAGAGAGGGAAATGGTTATTCAGTGGCTCTCTACCATAATTACGACGATAAACTCTTATTGTCAAGTTAGCTACTTTCACTAACTTTCTCGTTGACTCGTCACTATCAACTTTCATTATGCTGTAAAGTTACTTTTGCTTAGAATGTTCTAATGTTTTAAAGAATAAAAAATTTAATTATACAATTTATGTATACTTTTTATAGTACATTATTTAGTGA
>NW_017259192.1:2726874-2731000 GCF_001594045.1 Atta colombica | reverse complement strand
TATATATATATATAAACATTAATTGTTTCAATAAAATGTCAAAAAATTAAAATTTTACGCTTTACCTATCGGTTTTTCTTCTTCTGTTGCGGGGAAATATCTGTCAATGAGTTTATCAACGACAACAGCCGTGTTATCTATACCTCTCACGGCCACACTGCCATAGCGTGTATCGAGTATTTGATTGGCCGTATTCCAGCTGATGTCTCGCAAATTTGTCGCTTGTTCAAGAATCAAATCGTTTACATGCGAAATTCTTGATACCGCCTTCTCTAAAATCTAAGAAAAAAAATATATCCAATATATGTTATTGTAATTATTTTTTTAATTTCAACTTTTAATTTATTAAAAAATACAAACTGAACATGTTGTAATAAATTAATGTTTATTAATTATAATTATATGATAGAAAAAGGTTCTATCACAAACCTGTGCGGGTTTCTCCTTCATCAACGGTACTTTTTCTTCAATTTTATCAAGACCAAGGCATAACGTATTATCAACGAAATTGATGGGAGTCTCAAGTCTTTTCGCAATGGGTACGGCGATGGGCATCGCTTGTCTTGTCGCGGTGCTTAGTGAGAATTCGGCCGTGCTCAAAGCCCAATTCATCAATTGATACGAACTCTTCACTTTGGAATACGTTTCTGCGGATTTGACGACCGCTAACTCAACAATGGGTAATTCCATTACGCGATCGAAGACCTTTAAATGGGGAAGTTGCGCCACTTCCGTCGCCATACTTTCAAACAAGTTTCTCACGTGTACGTCGAAAATATAATATCTGTTTAAATAAAAATATACATTATAAGAGTGATTTAATTTGCTTAAAATTTCTAAAGAATTATAATTTTATTAAAACTATATTTAAACACATACATAAAAAAATATAACAAATTATTTTAAAACAAACTAAAAACTTGACAAAATCGATTTATTTAGACATTATTGAAAATAATTATTGATATTCTTATGGCGCATTTAATGAATAAATAAATAATCTTTACATTAAATTTTCTAAAACTTCTCAATAAAAGTATTTCTCACATCCATACATTTTTACATTAAACACAATTTTAAATTAAATTCTAAATTAGTTTGTCAAAGCATAAAGTTTTAAATCATTCAATTTATCAAGTCACTCTGCAAAATATTGAAAGAGAAATTCTAGACGTCGTTCTTCATGACGATAAATAAAGACATAAATAATATCTTTGAATACTGATACCATAATATTTTCCAGTTTGGCAAAATCCTTGAGAAATCGATAGAATCTAGATATTTACGACAATTATATAAATTGTCGAATTAATCAATTATTTTTATTAATTGTCAAATAATTGTATAATATTAATAATAATTGTATAATATTATTTAAACAATCTCAATGCGCTTTATTGTGACAAAAATTAAATAATAATAAATGATTTATTAAGACCGTATATGTAAATACACAACTTAATTAAACTCAAAAGAAAATGAAAAACTTTCTTGATTAAATTTTCAATTAAATAAACTTTACAACTCCAAAATTGAAGAAATAATATATTTAAAAATTATTGATAACTTCATGTAATGTACTATATAATGATATAACTTTTACAAGTCATGCAAGAATTCTCGAAAATATATAAGTACATGTAACAATAAATGTTGTGAAACAACCACTTTCGCAACTTTCAATTAACATTTTTTAAATAGTCATTTTTTAAATATAACAGTGTCATTTTTTAAATAGTCTTTTTTAAATAGTCATTTTTTAAATATAGCATTGTAGAATGAAGCTTCAATCTATTCTCATTCGGAGATAAAATTTTAATAAACAAGAATTAAATATTATTATGTATTTTATCATAAAATGGTACTTACGGTATTGAATTACACGCAGATCAGCAGATATTCTCCGGTGTAACTCCCGAACGCGTCTGATACCTCAGCACGAATGCTGACTCCAGTCACGCACGTTGAATACTTATAACATGGAAAACCGCCTGCGCAGTAAACGCAGTTTGAATAAGCCACTGACTGAAGTACGACATCTGTTAACTGTGGTTAGCAGATACAAAAACATTCTCATAGTTAGATCCTTAAGTACTTGTTGCTTATTCCACAAGCGAAACTGTTTTTAAGATAAATTTTCAAAAATTAATAAAAAATATATGCACATATATGCATAAACATTGATTTTTTATTTATTTCTTAATTTTTGTTTATTTTTTATAATAACATTATATTTTTAAAATTTTTTATATATTTTTTAATATTATTGAAAAGTTATTAGAAAAGTTATGTAGATGTGACAGTTATTATGTAGATTTTTTAAATAAGATATATAAATATTCTCTAATATGTAGATGTTTCTTCGCAGCTTTAATAAAAATTTTTTAATTAAATTTAATTAAATCTATTATATGTTACAACATTCACTTTCAGCACAACTTTTGAGCGTATTTCACACAATTACATCGTCTGATTGTGTCTAGGTAATATATCTTTTTTTTTCCAAAAAAGCAGAATGCGTAATACATGCGAAGGTCAATCCCAGAATAATATGTCATTGAAAGTAAGAATAAATACTTTCCTTCTTCAAGTACATTGATATATACGATATTTCTATTAGTTAATTTAAAGAAATTAAAGTAAGACATTTTATTCTATTATGTAATTAAATAGAAAAAAACAGATATAAATTTATATATAATTTATATATAAATCATATAATAATATTAAATAATATGTGAAATAATTTATGCACTTTTAAATTTGCAAAATAACAATTTTAAAAATTTTTCTTTGCTACTTTCTAATACTCCATTATTAAGAAAGATATTCTTGTACAAATATTTCTAGTACAATACTGTAAGAACAATACTGTAAAAAGGGGACATGATTCTTTACGATTCTTTTTTATATCATGTCTCCTCAGTACAAAGTCCATTCCATCTACATAGTCTGATAGATAATTTAGCCTGTATTATTATTATTAGTGTGATTGTCGCATAAGCAGATACGGATGATTCAAAATTATCAAAAGAATTTAAACATCCGGATTCCGTAAAAAAATCTTAGTTCAAAAATCGTCTTATTTAAAAGATTTTTTAAATCCCAAATCTTTAAAATTAACTATTTACTTAGAGTTTTATTATTTTTTTCTGTTATTGATGTAATGCTAATAAATTATATAAATTATATAATTACATAAGAAATTTTACTGTTTTAATTAGTATATAACAATTATATATACACATTTTTTTAAGTATTTTTATTAAATTTATAATAAATTGTTATTAAATAATTTAATTAATCATCGTTAATTGATCTATATATAATATTTAATAATCGAAAATAACTAAGTAAATTCAAGAATAACTAAAAGCAAGAATTTATTTTATAATGTTTATATTTTACTATTAATATTTATTTATTTGTATTTTATTTTTACTACTCCTTTTCCTCAGTTTTATAATAATAAATGATTATTATAAGCGACGTTTCTTAGAATATACACAGATAATAAGTAGTCATTATACTCTAATTTTCTTAAATTATATCAATTTAAAGAAAAATAAATATATATAACAACTAAAAATTGTTAACTTTGATATTGAATCACAAACAAATTTTATTATAATTTATTATAGATAATCAGTTCAAAGTTAAACTATATAATCACAATGATTTCATAATAAGGAGTGATTTGAAGTTGCTTTTATATCTATTCGATTAGATTCCAGAGTCCATAGCATGTATGTACATATAAATACTATTTCGTCTAGACAGTGCGATTTATAGATAAGGTTTATCACGCGGTGCATGAAGAACTGCGTGAGCATCAAATAAGTGTGATACGTCTCGTTCATCTGACCTCAATCGTTTAAATAGTTCTTTCGAAAATTTCGTAATTATTGCGTTGTGATCATAGTTCAATATTTATTAATACGTAAGTATGTTAAATTATTTAAAAATTATTAAAAAATGTATTATTAATAGTACGTAAAGTATTTTTTAAAAGTTTTATAGTATGCTTTATATAAAGTATTATTTACAGTTGAACTGTAAATCAGTATTACACATTGTACGTTTATATAAAAAAATATATATTGTAAACAGTCTTCGCAAATATTAT
>NW_017259192.1:2715815-2726774 GCF_001594045.1 Atta colombica | reverse complement strand
CATAGAAAATAAATAATTTTATATTAGCTTCTCAATATTCTTCAAAATTATTAAGTTGAAGTTATAAATAAGACCTAAATAAAAAATATAATAATAAATAATACTTTTTAAAATTAATGTATACACTGGTACATTATTTCAATATTAGTATTTAATAAAAAAATAATCGGCATTTTTTATCTGTTTTATCTACTGATATAAGTTGAAATTGTATATTGCAACTTACTTGAGACACAGAATGATAAATTTAGAAGTTCTGTAACCTGAGGATTTCTCTACTTTCACTATTGAAAGAAATTTGAAGAGAGCGTAGTACGGGATGTTAGTAGATGTCTCACGTTTTCATCTAAATATTAAAGTCCATGATTTAATATTTTAAACGATAATAAATAATAGATTTATCTGATTTATAACACACGAAATATGTTTAATAATATATGTTTTTAATGTATAAGTGTACTTTCAATATACATATAATACTTTCTTTAACATATATTTTTTATGTGATCGCACAAAATTGAGAAATAAAGAATATTTACATTGATAAATAAAAATGTAGAAATATAAACAAAAATTCTCAAAGATATTGTTATAAGAATCTAAAAATCATTTTCATTCAAATCATCAAAATTAATTAATTGTATTTAATTAAGTTTTATTTTTTAAATATACAATTTTTATTGCTTTATTAAAAATAAATAGGAAAAAAAATAAATACAAATTTGTGTGATGTCGCAATTAAAACGGTTCTTTATTTCTTCACTTACATTTAATTATCGTAGATGTTAGTTTTGACTAATGACTAACTTAAGAAGTAAATTGGGTATAGCACGAGTACATTGTGCCATTGATAAAATATATTTTGTTGTTTTATTACGTGTTGTGTCACGAATACAAAATCCTAAAAAATAATGTTAATCGCGATCGATAAGATGTTATGCTAATCAATAAGCAGCGATGCAATTTCTATCCTCGTGTCTTTGACCTTGTAATTGAAAACCATACCAGAAGGGGAAAGAAACTCGCACGTAGCAGTTTTCAGGCAAGACTTGTTACTCGATACCGTTTGTTGGAGGATCGGAAGTCTCTGACGTGTGGTTGTTGTGATTCTGCTCAGGGTTTTGCGTGTGTGATGTCTTTTGAGGGCTAGGGCGACCAGCCAAAAATGTAGCAAATTTTTCCTGCAAGAAAATTATTATTGTATATATTGCGATGAAAAGATATTAATTTAAAAACATCTTCCAATAACTGATTTATCAAGATGGTAAAAAGAAAATTGAGATTTATATCAATATAAATATTTTCATAAGCTTTTTATATTTTCTTTAAATAATGTATCTATAATTTCAAATAATTACAAGTGCATACTTACCAACATTAAATTTACAGTTGAATTCAGCTTTTCAATACCAGAGCGTATAATAGATATTTGTTCTTTTACCGTATTGCTCTTACCTATAAGCGCAGGTATCATCTGCAAAATATAATATGCACAGAATAAAACCATTATTAAAATAAATATAAAAACATTTATTTACACGCGTTAAATTGTATTTTTTAAAAATAAGCACTGATTGAAAATATATTTTATTTATAAAAGTAATACGTGTATTTTATTTATTTCATGCGTATATCTTATTCTTTAAATCATTTTTCTTAATTTGATCAACATGTGCGATTAAGAAAAAGTATATCTTTTCACAATTTTTATAATTATGCATTAAAAATATTCTCTTTATATTGATTGCGTTATAAATGCGACAAATCAAGCCGGATCAGTGAAGTTGATGTAACCTGCAATGAAGCATTTGCGATGTCAAGTAATTGATGAGAAAGCTGGGCAAGTAGATGACTTAAATGCCTTGGAGTTCTCGTTGCCAATGCCATCGTACCATTCACTAGATGCACTATGCGCCGTGTGGATTCGCGCGTCAAAAGCACGAGGAACTGTTCGAGCGTTTCTGGACGCGCCTGATTTTCAGGCTCGGGTTGACTCAATGAACCCCATAACGCTTTTGCTTTTTGCATAGCTAATTTTGGATCCGTGACTATCTACGCATACATTAAAAATTGATACTCGTTCGATATATTAAGTTCGCGTTTTGAACAGTTTTGAAATAGGCACATGATTATATCAAAATAACGAGGAAATTCAATGTTCATGTCGTAGTAAGTATTTATATTGATATTTAATATTTGAATTTCTTTTCATTTGTATGATCTGTGTGTATTTGTAAATATTTATTATGCGAAGATCAGTGAATGTTCTTGTGATCTCGATCATGTACCTATCTCCGAAGTTATTCTCATCAAAACTTTCTTATCGAATCCATTTATAGATATTTATATAGATATTTGTATAAACAGTTCTAAATTTAAAATACAAAAAGATATAAATGGCAAAGTTCGAATATCTTAATATATATTCACACATTTTATAAAAGTATAAATTTTTACGTTCTATTGTGACCCACATTAAAATGATTTTCCTAGAATCTCAAAACAATCTCGCAATGGAAAAATATGTCTGCACGATGTATGCAAACCTTGCTTTTAAGGAAGAATTTTAAGTAACTTATCATATAAATGTTTATAGTTATTATTTTTTCAGACATAAAATATATATGTAAGATGTCTTATTTAGTATCTCATAGCTACAGTAATATTTTTTTTTGTCAGCGATTATTTTGCACAAACATCTTTCTAATCATTTGTAATAAATATGTTACTATTAAAAAATTTTAAAATGTAGGGGAATTGTGCGCAGCGGGTAATTGTGCGCATGCTTTAGTATTTTTCCAATAGATGAAGACATCACCGTGAAATTTTTATGCAGAAAGCCTCCTCTTAAAATATAACTAGAAAAGATACGTAATATACATAAATATATTGCTGGCCAGAGAAATACAAAAAAGTGACTCTTTTCTTGTTATTTTAGCATTCAGAAAATAAGATATGTCCGTATTTTTAATTTATTTGTTTGCATACGTTATTAAAGTACGTGCACCTTTTCACTTGTTATTTATGAAGTTTGATTAGAAAGATTGTTGAAGTAATCGTATTTCATATCGAGTAGCAGCAGGCAACTGTGCGCAAGTGTTTTGAAATGCGCACAATTACTCATCTTCTATATACTGTATGATTATAACACTAATTTTTTCGTTCCTGCTTGGCATTATTATTTTATTTTGCCATTTCATTTTGCTAAGATTTATGTGCATTTATTAATATGTATTTTTTTTTAAATATATTTTCTTAGTATATTTAAAATATATTTATAATAAATATATTTTCTGATTTCTTTGTCAACATTCCACAATTCATTTCGTACGACTTTTGTTTTAAGCATAATTACTCAATCCATGCGCACAATTACTCGAGATTTTTTCGCTTTTTCGTTTTTTTGATTAAATACAATCTTATTAAATGAAAATCCGTTCGATATGACTAATGTACGTAATGTAGAAAAATATTTATAGTCTCTATTTCTAAATTTATATCACTTTAAACTTTGAAAATTCCAGGGGCAATAAATTTCCCTACATTTCCCTAGGTGCGCACAGTTCCCCCACTTTCCCCTATCAATATATGTTATGAATCTGTACGATATAAAATATAATGCATCAAAAGCTAAATAATTTTATCATAATATTATAAGGATTAGTAAGATGTAGACGATATCTGAATGTATTATACATGTGCACATTTTAATAATTAAACTGTGTATGAGTATGTTGATGAATGATAAATCGATTAAATCTCGAGCCTTACCAATTCCACGACATATATAAGAACATGGACGCACTCTGTTCCTTGCTGTTTGAGTGCGCGCGCCTCGGCTAAAGTGCGTTGCGTTAATCTTCTTTGTAGGTTTCGCGAGAACCTCGCGCCATGTTTAATCGTTCGTATCGTTTTGCTCATGGTTTTATTGGAACTGACTTCTAAAACACGAATTCGCAAACATTTAACTCTTATTTTTACTGTCACACGCTTTAGTCATGTATAAAATAATATTTCATATATATACGTATAATATGTATAATATACATAAAATGAATTATTTTTGATCGATATTTATAGTATAATCGGATCTCATATAAGATCATTCTTAAAGTATAGTATTAAGATGTTATAAATCAATCAGAGAATCTTACGTGTTAGCAGTTTAAGACATTACTTAAGACGATTTTAAAATGAGAATGGACTATAATATCGCCTTTTGAACAAAGTTCAATTCTATGATTAAAAAATATAATATAATATTATTACATACGCAAAATTTTATAAAATTAAAAAAATCTGAATTATAAAGTAGATGTAGGTGCATTACATTATGAGCATTGCAAGTAAGATAAGCACCATTTATTTTTGCTATGAGTATTTGATACTACAATAGTAATTTGCTGAAAACTGAAAAAATCTTCACAACATATTTTTTTCTCAATATACTTTGGAATTTAAACAAATTTTATTTATTTCAGAAATTTATCGCAAATTAAATAATCATTATGTTGTTGATATTTAATTCGTTATTTTCCTATATTAAGATAGAATATCTTGTTCTATATGTCAGTATTCGTAAAGAATATTCAGTCTAATCTCACAAACTTCTAAATCATTATTGATTTGTAAATATAGTCGAATAGGATGCATTATGAGCATCCTATGAGCAGGTTGTCTATTATGAACATGCATAAGTATGTTATCAATTTTCACAAATTGAAAGATAAGGTATTTTATGTTATTTAAATTACCACTTTGAACTTTAATTCACATAGAATTCTAATTTTAAAAAATTAAATATTATTAATTATGAAAGTTATTTTAAGTGTAAAATATATATTCGGTATTAATAGATTTGAATGTTATATGAGTGGATAAATAATATATTGTATGTTATAGATACCTGATAATTTCATTTTAGGATGTCAAAGAAGCTGCGCACATAAAAATCAATAACACGATCTTTTATTTATGCACATAATTTCTTTCAAAAAAATTTTTTTAGCTCACATTACTTAGGAATGTCCACATTATTCTATTGAAAGTTAATATGAGTATTGATTGAGTAATATAAACACCCTACTATTTCCATATTTACATTAAAATAATTAACTTTTATATCAAAATATATAAAACAACAAACTTATCAAATGATAGAAACAAAGTTTTTTCCATCCTATACAAGAAATATTTTCTTAAAATGTTTTCTTAAAATGCTTACAAAATCTAATCCTATTGTATTTACCATCTTTATCAGTTTGATGTTTATTAGCTGAATCTTTATCAGTTGAATCTCCTGGTAAGTAACGATCCATATATTCGTCCGCAATTGTCAGCGCACCGTCCAATCTATCAGCAGCAGCGTTGGCAGCTTGACTACCGATTTGCTTAACATTTCCGGCACGTATTAGAACCGGTTTAACAATTTTCTTATTTACATAGTCTCGCGTATTTAAATATATCTAGAGCATGAAACAAGATTAATTTGCAACGATTTTATCAAGATTATTAATCTACACGAGATAAACCAATCAATTTAATTGATTTCCACAAAATTCATTTTTCTGTTTAAGTTGAATTTATAATATTAATAGAAAATAAATATTCTTTTAATTGTATTATTTGTATATTAATATAAATGTGTAATTATGCTCTACTTTATGAATACATTTGCAAGGATATGTATATATCTCCATATAAATTTCGCATATTGTCATATAAAAAAGATTTGTAAATTTACAACATGAGGGGGAAGTTGCACTGCCGGTACTTTCTGCTCAACGATGTCGATACCTTTGTACAATAATTGATCAATTGTCATAATGGGTCTATTAAGTGCAACAATTACTGGTCTTGCCTTTGCCGTAGCAATCGCTAATGACTGCTCCGCTGTATCTAAACTCCAATTCATTAAAGAATTCGAACGCTAAAGAAAGAAACAGTTTAAATTATTAAAAAAACTAACTGAAAAAAATGAATGTGAAAACAATGATTAAATGATAATTAACTTGAAAATAGAATTATTTGATTGCACTTATATTTTTTATTGTTGTCATTTAAGATTTCTGCAAATGTCGTATTTTGTTTGAATAAATGAAAACAAAATTTATCATTTTTTTAATGGCATGATGAGCGACATTTTGTATTATATTAGAATTTAAATCTTTATTTTGAATGTACCTTTATTCTGGTATACACATTATTAGCGATGTATATACCGCTTTCTATGATAGGAAGACTGGAGAGCTTAGTCACAGATTTAAAATGCGGCAAATCCGAATGCCGCCTTTTCGCATTTGTTTCCCCCATATGGAAAATAGTTGCTGCAATTAAAAAATTAAATTGCTGGATTATAAAATAAAAAAAAATCATTAACTCAATAATAATCTGCTTATAATCTAGCGTATTTTAATGTGTGTATTTTAATATTGTAAGCAATTTCCACAGTTTACAATTGCCGAATATTAAAAAAAAAAAATTTTTTTTTAATTCTAAAAGAACCTTTTTCAGTTTCTTAAAACAATCTCAGATATTTTTATTTTATCTATCTTACATACACATTTTCTTGAAAGAAAAAAATTCTGATTAATCATGCATTTATTCTTTAAAAAATTCTTTAATTAATATTCATAAATTCATATATGTTAAAAAATTGCTCGAAAACAGCTGAAAAACATGGCTTATTAAAACGATTGACATTAAGTCATACATATTTAATTTCTTCGGACGTAAGTGTATTTGTATTTTGTAATAAGTTCTTAATATCATGCAATGTTAATGTGCAAGCAATTGCATCATGTAAGCAATTAATATATATTTATTAATTGTATTGTAGTATATTTCTCTCCATGTATTATAATTTTATAAAATAGCATACTATTTAAAATAATTTACGCAGCGCTTCGATCAAATAATCTCTCTCTCTCTTTTTTTTCATTTAATTTAAGAAAGAAAATCTCATATTTATGGATAAGTACTCTCTTCCCTTCTAATTGTGGCTAATAAAGAAAAGATTATCGCTAAAACATCAGTACACGGAAAAACACGTTTTCTTCTCTAAATGTTCTTCTCTAAACGACGCCATATGTCACTCAAAAGAAACGATTCATTTAGCATCCATCTGTGAACCGATAAGGGAGATCATAGCGGGAGGGGATAGTAATAAAGATTTTATTTTGTGGTTAATTATCGAGGCAATATATATATATGACTGTTTTGCACGCATCAAATAATCTTCTCTCAAGTGGATGAAATACTATTAGATTAGCACGATTCGCTGATAATAGGATGAGAGAAGAAATTTATTAAACTCGTCGCTATTCCATTAGAACTCTCAACAGGACTTTCACCTGTAGTTCACTGTTGAGGACAATCGAAGTGAGAAAGAAACTCCCTCCGGTGAAATTTCCCTATAAGCGATTATGCCGACGGATATTCTGACTTTCTCGCAGAGATCAAACTTTCTTCGTGTGCATATATGGAACATTGCATCTGTACTGTCTACTACTTATCTGCGAGATTATATTAAGTATGAGAAAAAATTCGTGGCGTTCCGTATCGTTAGATAGCAGTTAAAAAAACGCCACGAACTTTTTCCCACACCTAATATTTTTGCTCTTGTATCGATATATTTATTACATTTTGTTTTAAATAATTTGTACACCTGCAGGTAGTCTATAATTAGCAAGCTGATATTATTTGATATCAAAATCAGAACAAATAACGTCATCTTGCTATATCTAGGAGAGTAACAAATGTTTCTCTCACCTATTTAATGATATTTAATTTGTTATTTATTTCCCTTGAGATATTCTATTTAATGATTATATTGTCGTAATTTCGTCTCCAATTAAATCTTAATGTGATCTATCGCAACTATAAATCATCAATCATATTTGTTAAGCGTCAAAGTATTTACGTAGACTCAATGCGAAAAATTCAATTGCGTATTACTCACATTTTTATCTTTCGCTGTTTCTTTCCTCACACTTCAAGTCAATCACTACTAATTGCTGATTTCGCACAAAGATTGTATTACCCTTTCCTCTTTTTTATTTCGCTCTCGGTTCAACTGTATAATCAGCTATACAACCACATTCAAATACTCATATACATATGCTTGTGCACATATAAACATGCACGCATGCATGAGTATATACAAATTATCAATTCGGAATAAATCAGTGGAAATGAATATTCATACGACGAAAATTCTTACCTAAGAGCAAAGGCGAGATGAAACGGGGGAAAACTACGGGTTCTGAATATCGTGTACTGGGCCAATCGCGTCCGAATCTGCTATCGGATGAACGAAGAAAACTCGGCGTTTCGACCGCAGAACGCGCCGTTGACTGCTCGACGAAGACTACAAATGGATATCTCATCGGTTTGACCTATGACACATCGATTATATATGAATACGACGTTAATGACGCACGAATACAAATCTTTTTCTATGCGCATCTCTGTACGTGGAAATCGGAAAAAGACGTAGACACTGAATCAATTTTATATGAAATGGATTTCGTATTTGCAAATAAAATGGGCAGGCGGTTGGCGAAATTTTAATTCTATGTTACTATTTTTTGAAAGGAGATATTATTCTTGACTGCTTAATGTTTTGAATGTTCCCCTTTTCTTCAAAATTCTTATTGATAATTGTGTCATAATTACGAATTTATAAGAATGTTTATTTTATTTTTATCAAATCGATCACTTTTATTGAGCTTTCAAATTCTTCCAAGCTATATTTAAATTATTATTGTACCTCTTATCAATAAAATATTGCGACATACATACATTATTAACAACGATATTTGAGGTATCAATCAACTTTCAAATCCAATTTTTTAATGATTTTTTAATTTGACTTTTATCATTATTTTTTACCATAATTTAGATAACAAATTTGTATAAATATATTAGATGTGAGAAAAAGTTCGTGGCGTTTTTCCCGTTAGATGACATTAAAAAAACGCCACGAACTTTTTCCCAACCTAATATAATGTACCTATTATAATGTAATTTAATAATTCATTCTATAATAGCTCTCATTCTATAATAGCTCCTTTATTTGTTTATTCTCATTCTATAGAGGATATCACGTCAAACTTGGTGCGTTGGTTAAATGTAAGACATCATGGATTATTGCCCCAGACGTTAGACAGCTCGCAAAAATGAATCAAGCAAAAAGCAACTATGAAAAATTCGAAATTATCTCGGGCAGACGCTCTTAATTATTATGCAAAGTCCACTTTGCAATTTTGTCTTTACAAAGATAAATATGTCCATGTTATAAATTTATTTATTGCTAATTTGTGCTTATCTTGTCTAATAACCCTGATTTTATTTATTGGATGAAATTATTCTTGTCTAATCTAATTCTTTAAATATATTCAACAATCGCTGATATATGTTTAAAATGTTCTCAGCAAGAAGAATATAACAAATCGAGACAATTTCCTTGTCTTCATATGAATTATCAAATATGAAAGGAATAAAACTCAATGCATTATATGATGTTAAATGTGATGTCATTCTATTGGGTTGTCCGGAAAGTTCGTGCCGATTTTGAAGGAAAATTGAAACGCAGAAAATTTAAATTTTAATATACATTTATTAAATTATATAGGTGCCATTCTGTTCTACAACCTTTCTCCATCTTTCAGACTTGAAAATTCCGTCCTTCCAGAATCTCTTAGGTTTTTCAACGAAAAAAACTTTTTTAAGTGATTTTTCACCTCGACCAAAGAGTTGAAGCTTTTTCCATTAAAGGAATTTTGTAATAATCGAAATAGGTGGAAATCAGATGGCGCGAGGTGTAGTGAATATGATGGATGGGGGGGTAGAACATCCCAACCGAGTTCCAATAACTTTTGTCGAGTTATCAAAGACACATGAGGCCGCGCATTGTCCTGATGAAACACAACGCCCTTCCGATTCACTATTTTTGGACGTTTTTATTCAATTGCTGTCTTCAATTCGTCTAATTGGGAACAATACTTCTCTGAATTTATCATCTCGTTGTTTGTAAAAGCTCATAATACAGGATCCCTTTCCAATTCCACCAGACACAAGCATGACCTTCTTTGAATGAAGACTTTTGGGGTGGCTAAAGGTGGTTCATTCCGATTCCCCAAGATCTTTTTCGCACAACATTATTGTAAATGATCCATTTTTCATCCCCCGTCACTACTTGCTTCAAAAATGGTGTCTTTTCGTCGCGTTTATAGAGCGAGTCGCAAATGGAAATGCGATCCATCAGATTTTTCTCCGTTAAATCGTGGGAAACCCATACATCAAAACGATTTATGTAGCCAAGCTTCACAAAATGCTCGTGAATAATGGATTTTGATATATTCAACATTTCTACTAATTTACGTGTCGTATAGCGTGAGTTATTCTCGATCAATGTTTTAATCTGATCTTCATCTGTGGAGAGCCTACTCGGGCTTTCTTGATCTTCAAGGTTGAAATCACCAGCTTTAAACCTAGCAAACCACTTCCGCATAATTCTTTCAGCTACAGCACTTTCGCCATAAACAGCGCATATCTTGTTTGCCGCTTGTGTGGCGTTTTTGCCTTTCCGGTAAAAGAAAAGCATTAAATGCTTAAAATGCACTTGGCTTTCTTCCATATTCAAAGGCGTATAAAACTGACAAAAATTAACGTATCACAATCAAATTTTTTTCCAAGTATGCCTGCAGTACTGTCTTTTACAATATGTACGCATGTATTTGTTTTCAATCGTTCTGATATATTCAAACCTGTCCTTACACCACCTACCAAAAATCGGCACGAACTTTCCGGACAATCCAATATTTAATATGATATAAAGTATAATATTTGTCAATTAATAAAAAATAAAAAGAAAAAGTATAACATACATAATCTAAATTTTAAAAATTCTATTAATTTTATTATGTATAAACATATTAATTAATTAGGCAATTAATT
>NW_017259192.1:2713991-2715715 GCF_001594045.1 Atta colombica | reverse complement strand
ATATATATATATATATATATATGTATAGTATGATTGCAATTATGCAGATGTAAAATAAACAAGAAACTGAATAGTTAGAAATATTAGATAATTGTAAGAATTCAGAAGGTCGAACTGATAGAATAACTGTTTTATTGCTTGTTGAAAAGTGTATTGCTAGATTTAACTAACGTCAATTAGAAAATTGGCGGTATTCATCCTCAGGAAATTCAAGGTGGCTCTTTAAAGATGTTTTGGTTGTTCTAGAGAATGGAAAGTTATTTTTTAAAAATAATTTGTTCTCTCGTTGTTACCGTTACTTTGTTAGTGCTGAAGTAAGATCAAAGTTTAAAAATTTGTCTAATATATTTTGTTTAAATATTAATAAAAGCAATAAACAACATTGACATTAATTAGACCAATATATGAAAAGATAACTAAGAAGCGATTTTTCGATTCAAGCTAAAGCTTTGAATATATAAAACTTTATGGATTCATTGTCTTAAAGTGGTTAAGTTAATAAAATATTAATTTAGTTTTATAATTCATTGCTATACAATTATATTCTATATGGACATAGCACGGAAAAGATTAAAATAACGTAATGCAGAATAAAATCAAAGATCGTAGATATTATTATAGAGATATATATATCGTAAAACAGTGAAAAAAGAAACGAACTCGTTGTTTTTATTGACAATAAAAAATATATATCAAATATATTTTGTACTTACCTCTTAAACTTTCTTGTTGCTTTCAAAATAATGCAATGAATTAATATATTATTTTCTTAATAAATATTTTAACAAGCTGAAGTAAAAAAAACTTAAAATTTTTGGCTGAAAATCTGTTGAATTAATACAATATCTAGTTGCGTTATAGAATAAAAAAGTTATAAAATTTCACTTCTTCACAAATCATTAAAGATTCTTTATAAAAATTAATTGCCATATCAATCTCAATTTGTCAGAAAAATATCTTCTCATAAATAGTGATTAGAATATGTATTAAAATACTTTCACTTTATATTGATCTATCAATCATTAAAAGTTTAATATTGTACAATATGCTAATAAGCATTTGACATGCAATTCGCCAATAACAAATCAATGTACGAGTATATTATACTTTTCGGTAATAAATAATTCTTTCTTTTTAACACTTTTTCATTGAGCTATCAAATTCTTATGTAGCTATAAACTATGTGACAAATATAATTCATGAGCTTACGGATACTTCTGCCAGCATATCGAACAACCTAAAAAGAAACAATACTATCGGATTATAGAGGCACTTTAACGCGATTTTCATGGCATGAATGACACGATTGTTATGCCGGCAGTTTCATCCTGCTCAACACAGATTTGTAAAGAACTTGTCCTTTTATTACAAAGTGACGTGGATCCGCATATCGAAACGCGAGGCATAGAGGGATTCTCTGGGGAATTTACTCTTTTATGTATATAATTATTTATATCATCAATTATAATGAATATAGTTATGTACAATATTGAATCTCATTCTTTAACAATAACATCAACAACATGATTAAACAACGTTCCTCATTGGTACACAAATTGTAAATGTACAGATAAAAAAGCATTAGATGAGGTCAATGAGGTGGCGTACGCTCAGCGCGCCATTAATTCCCTCTTTTTTTACAATTTTTTAAATCCCCATATATATATATATATACTTATATCTTGAACCATTCTGCGGGTTCTTTATTCGATTTTTCATGAGCT
>NW_017259192.1:2710596-2713891 GCF_001594045.1 Atta colombica | reverse complement strand
TATATATATATATATGTATATACTTTAAAGTATATACTTGTTTAGATACACACGTTTCCACATACACACAAATGCGTCAGATTTACTCCGCGCGACACAACGAGAACATGACAATTGATGATATCGATTGAATCGGTGCGTGATTTAATTCTTAAAGAGAGTGCATGAGTAATTTGTGACGCGCGACTGGCCAGCCGTAAGTCTCTTGCATAATTTGTATAAATTTGCCGAATAATATATTACATTTTTGAATAATATTGCAAGGACTACCGTAATTGTTTTGCGCAACAATTCATAATTCTTTTTTATATACGCCAAAGAGACATAATAAACTATGAAAACGTTGTCAATAAACAGGCATTATCGCCCTTTTTAATTTGTCATCTTGTTAACTTGGCTCGCCCCGCACGACACAAATTTCGACCGATCATCTAAAATCCTACACAAGGCTCCGACGAGTTTTCTTTTTTTGTCGCTTAATAAACGACTTCCACATAATCTAACGCACGAATTTGTATTATTTTCGTATAGAATCGCATCAAGGCGAGACAGAGTCGCCGAAACTTTTTCCGGCACTCAAAACGCGAAGGACTTGCTTGCATTCTCATGGTTCACTGATAAATGTGTTCTTTGCCAGAAAAAAGCTCGTAAAAAGAAAAAGAAATACTAGAGACTAGTCATTCGAGATTTTTGTCTTACAGCTTCTTCCTAGCCGTTCATTCATTTATTGTTAATTCATTATTCCGAGGCATCGATTATTATGACCCTTTCAATATGAAGAAAACAATAAATTTATAAGAATGAAAAATTTTAAATCGGTTCCATAATTCCTTCGTGATAATTATTATACGAACAGAAAGTTTCTGAAAGAATTGAAAATTAGAAAACATATCAAACGCACTCAAAAAATTACTATAATAAATTTGCAAATAAATCTTTTGTTAAATTTTTGTAAAACTTTAAAAAGAAATTATTATCCAATTTTAAATGAGAAAATTTTAATTACAAATTAACTTATTTATAATGTATTAAAAAATTATTTTTGAGCAATTGAAATTTAAGCAATTTGAAATTTAAACTCTTAATATTTAAATCATCAACATTTACAAAAGTTGAAAAATATTCCTCTTCTAATTTTCATTCTTTTATGCGCATTGCGTAAAAGATATTATATAATCATCGAAACTTTCCTGTCAAATGCAATAAGAATGTCTAAGAAAATTACTGTTTATTTGTTTTCAAAATTTTTTAAATATATATAAATATAAATAAAACATACGCAATAAGTATATATTAATGAATTCTATACTGTCTTTTTATCTCTCTTCCTTGTTTTCGCTTCGTATTATGATTAAACATTCTAATTTCAAATCATCTCAAATCTCAATTTAGAGGCTGAGAAAAAGAAGAAACACAAGCAGGGATGCACAGAATTTGATCGCTGCAGAAATACAATGTACTATGCGATAGTTCCACATAACTAGAATAAGTTTATATTGAAAACATAATCCTGCAATCTTGTTTCGATGTTTCGATGTTACGATGTTTAAGACGAATTTCATAATTTCAAATAAATTTGAAATATTTTTAACATTATAAAAGATTAAAAATTTTGTACCAAAAATACATGTACATAATATACTTTGTGATCGACTTGATTACAAAAACATTTATTTTATATAGACAAATCATTTCATAAAAGAGAAAATTCGAAACATTTAATAAATTGAATTGAACTAACCAATGAAAGTTATCGTATAAGGATCTAACAACAAATTTACAACATCTTTCTTTCACATACACTTTAAATTTGCTATACAGAATTCTATATTTTTTTAATTAAATAATTTCTTATTCAATAAATTTTATACGAAACATCGAAACTTCGAAATTTTCTAACTCGTCACTCATATTCTATCAATTTGTTTTACAGCTACAACCTATAAAAAAGGTATGCAATTTAAAAAAAACATCTCGTTTAACGAAAATGCATACGTTTCAAAAAGAGTTTTGCATCATTCAAATTTCTAAATATGTGAATCGTAACCATCTATTAAATTTTTTAATCGAGAAGATAATCCAGCCATTAATTAATGCAAAAATTTGTCATTCCTTCTATCTCAATATTCTATCTCAATATATATACTTAACAAATGATGCAAAACTATATTTGGTTTGTGCTGTGACAATGAAATATTTTCATAACGTAGCTTCACACAATGATCAATACAGTAGCGGAAGTCAAATATACCTTTTTCACGAGAACCGCGAGATTTTTAAGACCCTGCGTGAACAACAACTCTCGGGCTAGTTGCACCAACATCGTCTGGCATTGAAAGCGATTAATTAAATTTTCCTTACATATATTACAAGAGCGTTTTGTAACTTTTATTATATTTAAACTTTTCTTGTTTGTACGCGTTATCAGTACCTGCAGAGGAATGATAATTCGCTAATCGGAAGTTAGTCTATCCGGACTGTCAGTGCAGCTTAGTCCTATGCGACCGGCGCTATGTGTTCTTTGTACTTGGCAGAGTGCGTGTCCACTCGCGCGCCTCGCCTTGCTTATCCTTTTTTCTTTTTTTTCTCTTTTTTGACGCACTCGAGCTATACATAGAAAGTTATGTACAACGATATTAACATGAACTGCAGTGGCAGTGAACAGTGCACGTGGATATTGCAAACAGCAGCAGCAGCAGCAGCAGCAGCAGCAGCAGCAACAGCAGCAGCAGTAGCAGCGGCGGCGGCGGCGGCGGCGGCGGCAGCGGCAGCGATGATGACGACGACGACGACGAAGACCACGACGACAACGACGACGACGACGACGACGACGACGACACGACGACGATGACGACGACGACGACGACGACGACGACGACGACAATGACGACAATTATACAAGGTGTATGCGTAATACGAAACACGGCAGCGACTACCACAACTAGTTTGTTAATCTGTCTGCTTCATAATTTTCTCTCTCGCTTTCTCTCTCTTTCTCTCTCTCTCTCTCTCTCTCTCTCTCTCTCTCTCTCTAATCCTGCTTGCTACTCTTCAGTTTATGGACTTCCGGTCTGTGATCCTGTGATGATCGAAGCGCGAAATCGTCTCGTAGCGGCTGACACATGTCATGTGTTTATCATCACGAATATTTTTTTCTTTTTCTGTTTATCGTTTTTCCAGATTCTATGTGTCACTTCCTTTTCCGAAAAATAGTCCCATTGTATGCGCGAATTCCGATCTAATTTCTAGCTTGCATGTATATGCGTGTGTGAACATATTTTATATATATGTATAC
>NW_017259192.1:2705712-2709929 GCF_001594045.1 Atta colombica | reverse complement strand
TGTATATATACCGATATATAGACGATTTATACTTAAATTTGTGTGGAAAAGGGTATTTTATCGTAATTTATCTATATGTATATATGTATACATATATATATACATATATATATAGAGCCTGTAGAAAGTGCTTGATTGAGATTCTTTTTCGGTTTCATTAGTCGTAAAACAAGACACACGAGGTAAGGATTGCGTGTAATCCGGCACTGTCCACGAGAGTCCGACGCGAGATCGGGATGAGAAGAGTCTCTCGATGAGGGAACATCGACGAACGTGTCCAGTTCGCTGCACTTCTCCGCCTCTTCCCGTCGTCTCGTCGCCCTCTCACAGCGTTGAACGACGGTGTTCTCTGGGTTACGTATTATATACATTAACATGTGCCGGAGAATAAAGAAACCGGAGATTTTACTGTGACGGCGATTGTTTCCACCGCGCAGGATACTCCATGCAATTCCACAGCGCTCGTTGAGGCTAAGTCATGTGCTAGAACTTTAAGCTATGTGTCCTTTCCCGCGTTCACTTTCCTCCTTTCCGGCCACAAAAGATCGGTAGGAGACTTAATAACAATGTTTTACGAAATGTCTTTACGTTGAACGAAATTCAGTCCTTATAGCATCGTCTTCAAGCGAAGATAATTTGCTCGAATAAAGAAAGAGAGATGTGTAGCTACCCTCGGACCGCACAGCATCATGCCATTTTCCGTTGCCCCTTCCATTGTCCTCCTCTTCTCGCATATCCTCTTCTTCTCGCATCTCTTTGATAACTTGTTCATTAGGCTTTTTTTCCGAGTCCTCGTTCTAGCGATCGAGCATCACTCTCGAGATATTCGACGACTCGATGAAAATGATTTCCATGCGGGGCGAACGAGATAAGACTTTAGGTGATTGAATTGGCGAATAAACGTTACGTTTGCTATGCACTGTCGCTGTATGTATCGGTCAATCGAAGAAATGGACATGGTTGCAATCCGCCTTGTGAACAATAACTCGCGAAACTTGTTGATAATGCGCGATATCATGAGATAGTAGCGTTCGTTGACGAAGACAGTTGTAGGGACGACGGACTGCACGATGGTTTCTAATGCATGATTAGATGTAAGAATATGGTCCATCGGTGAGGGCGCTACACAGCAACAATCAGGAGGAATCGTCTTTGCCTCGGGCACCTCTGCTCGGCCTGTATTCAAGACCCGGGTCAAACTGCATCAATACGAAAACCTGGCAAGTTAGAAATAATGACTCAGTAAAGCGATTTGAATTGTTTATAAATTGACAAAATTAAAAATGTGCAATTAACAAGATATTAAGCTCAAGTTAGAGACACTCCGTCAAAATTTAAGTTTGTGTTTGTGTTTGATAAATAAATTTACATATAATCTATAATTTACATAAAATCTATAAATATGCATAAAATATAGTCGGATTTCTATGATAATAAAAACTGGTTGTTAAAGTTTTCACAAGTTTTCATGCAAAAATTTTTTCAAATTTTTATACAGTTCGGAATAATATAAAAATCTGCTACTCAAAAATCTAAGTAGTCAAAAACCGAAATAAAATTCGATAGCTCATTAAATTACAGATCCAATAATTATTAGTATAAATTATTTGATTTTTGTATTTTTACTGTTATTAATAAAATTTTATTCGTGCTATTATTAATAAAATCATACTAATAAAATTTGTTATGAATCTTAGAACTTTATAATACGTAATGAAATTATTTGAGATGTGATACCTGATCCGTGGGTAATAATGTAAAGTCATCGGGTGGATTTGTGATCACGTATCGTTTGGAAGAGGCGTCGCACGACGAGCTAGTGTCTCGAAACCTAAAAGATTCAAGTAAATGTTAGCAAATAAGAAGAATGATAATAGTGAAGAACACGAGCTATTTACACCAAGTGTAACTAAACTAATCAAAGTTGAGCTAAGTTAAGCTAAACTAAAAGTAAACTAAGCTAAATTAAACTAAACATATGTGGACCGTATGACGGACAACTAAATGCTAAATAAATAACGAGATGATACAAAAATAGAAAGACAGAGAAAGATAGATAGATAGATAGATAGATAGATAGATAGATAGATAGATAGAGAGAGAGAGAGATAGAGAGAGAGAGAGATAGATAGAGAGAGAGAGAGAGAGAGAGAGAGAGAAAATAGTAAAAAATGATAGGTATTTTTTGGATGAGGGCAACTTACAACTTGTTGCTTTTCATTACTTTCTTTTTCATGATGCAAAAACGCAAAGTGTAAAAGGTGTGCGGCAGAAAATCATAAGTCACATAGTAAGTACGTGAATAGTAAGAGGTAATAAACGGCGGTACAATAATGGCAGCAATCGGAGTAGTCGCTGTTTTTGAACGATAATATATACAATGTATAGAAATATATGTGCGTAGGGTAATCCAATAAATACCATCGAGAGAGGGAAAAAAGTCCGGTACCTGTACCTGTACAGACCAATGCACAGCATTCCGTACGACTTTAATGCTGCGACAAAGAGGTCACCGTACTTGCCTCCCTCGCCATATTGAGCCAATGGCCCGTCGTACAACGCGATCTGACCAACACGACACCGATCCCTATTAGCCAGACTATCTGCCGTACTGTGAATCAGACAAAAATCACATTTATCATTGTACAAAAATTCTCCCGATTAACAATTGGATATTACACACAGTGGATATTATTATGGATATTATTAAGATGTTACCTGTACCCTCCCCTTAAGCCTGCCCCTTCAGCCAGGATCAATTCCAACTCAGGCGTAGCTCCACCGGTGATCAGTGACCGAATCAGAGTTAGCGCATTTTGGTTGAAATATGTCTGCAGAATACATAAAGTTATGATGAACGTTGCAATATTCCAGAAATATTATGTAACGTTGTAATATTATTGCAAGCTTCTGTGCAAGCTTCTGTATGGGTAGAATGTTAAGAAACGAGGATACTAATAAATTAAAATGAACGCTGAATGAACAAGTGTATAAAGTGTATTATTGACTGATAGTTCAAAGGCTTATTTTTAATACTGACCGTCGACATAAGAGAATCCAATACACTGACTGCAAAGGCAGTACCACAAGCGAACGGTTGAGTGAGGTAGAGTTCTGTGTCCGGGTCATCGTCGTCGTCCTGGTCAAGGAATTGCACATTGCTGTCATTTACAAGCTCTGGAATAATGACGAAATTAATTATGAGTAGAAATAAATATGGTTATTTTTAATATTCGACACGAAGATATCTTTTTTATTAAATTTTAATAAAAAAATATTACAAAATAACATCTTTGAAAAAACCATATCCTTTAATAGTGTAATTAAAATAATATCTAATTAATTATAATAATGTTTAGCAATCTTCATTTTTCATTCTAACAATATTGAGCACATAGATATGTAATAAGTAATTCTAAAGATATGATAGAATCTTTTCCATTACCTGTGATCATTGGCACATTTGCTCCATAAACAGATCCCCGTCGTTGCAAGACGATCGGGCTGCCAACTGCGATCAAATTGCCTTATTCATTATCTGCTATAATTTGCACTTTCGATTTAATAGCATGGTTTAATGAAGAAATAAGATCTCCGCTTTTCGAATGATAATAATTATAATATCATACCTTGACTAAGCACACCGATTGTATCGTCGAAAGTCATAGCCTTGATATTGAGGGATGCGAGTATGGCCTCCTTGTCGGCGAGGGTGGGGTCATCATTGCTAGGCACTTTAGCCGACAGGATGCAACACATGTCGCATAAATTCACATTAACGGCACGTAAATCGGCTCTACTTAATGGTGAACCCTGCGAAATATCATTCAAGTAAAATAAAAGCTGCAGAAAAAGAATTTCCGAAAGTATTTTTCTTCTTATATTGTCTCCTTTTTATGTTAGCGATCAATTTGTATCACGATTTTCTTTCATTAACTTTTCTGTCAATACATAGATATCTGAGTATCCATATCAAAATTTTAATAAAATTTTTATATTTTTGTGCGAATTTCGTTATAATACCTCAATTCTTTTGTTCAAACAACAAAGAAGAATTTGGCACAGATATCTCATTGTATCGTGTTTACTTTCACATTTTATGCGAGAACTTTGTAAAACACGGTAGTTAAAGGTAAAAAATTATGTATTGAGAGAAAAGTTATTTGTTTCATGTTTAAATTTAGTAAAGATAAAAAAATCTTTGTTACTATGCATCT
>NW_017259192.1:2694446-2705612 GCF_001594045.1 Atta colombica | reverse complement strand
ATATAATAATATATTAAAGTATATACGATGTCTCAGATTTATCATGTACTTTTTTAAACCAATAGTTTGAATTTCATATCAAAAGATATGAAAAATATACAATTATATTTAAATATATTGTTTTTGTAATTTCTTCTCGAGGTATTAATAAAAAAAATCTATAAAATCTAAAAAGAAGTTTTTTTTTAATCAACATTATTAGAATAAATTAAAATTAAGGTAATTCAAATTAAATTTTAGAACGAAAAAATTTTCTACTAATTATCTGGTCTTTTTAATTTTTGATTCTATTGTTTAAGTGGGGCTGAACGAAAATAATATCTTACACACATTTTTTACTATAATAATAATCTTAATTAATAATCTTTAATTACACTCTTGATTAAAAAGATTTATTTCTAAGTTCGTTAAAAACATTTAGAGCACAAATATTCTATTGTATAAATCCAAGACGTTCTGTACTATACGAAAATATTTACGCAAGATAATGCTACGATTCAATAAAATGAGAACAGCTTCCTCACATTTAGAACCGATATCTTCGGTAGATTTTGCAGCATTTTCCACTCGCGGCGTATGTAGTCCACCGATCCAACTATCACTACGTGTTTAAGCTCGTGGTAATGAAAATTGGAAGCTCGTAATGGCATGACAAGGTTCCTCAGTCCGATGAGGGGCGAGTCGGGATCGGCGAACAGGCAGACGACAACATGTCCATTAAGAACTGTCATCGCCGCCTGATTACGATCCAATATGCAGTCTTCGAGATTACGGGAGGGACTCCAATGGAACATTCCCGTCGAGTCATACTTCATCTCGGTCTTCTCGAAATCGAAATCTTTCGCTTGATCGTCAGCGATCCCGACCTGAAGACCGCCGTTGTTGTTAACGTTTGTGCCACCCGAAGCTCTACTCGTTGGCCTGAAAAAAATTGCACGTTACATTAAATAAACGAAGTTATAGATATAACATATCCATCATCAATGGTATTATAGATAGAATAAAGGTAATAATAATAATCTTACACTTATCCGTAAAAATTGTGAAAGGAATCACTCTAAAAATTTCTCTTCAAGCTTTTATGAAATTAAAACCGTAAAGCCACACTTTCGCATGCATTTCATTCACATTGCATTATTTTTCATTATCTACTAGCGTTACTAGTGTTGTTACTTTATATCTTAGAGGATAAATTGAATAACAAATTATTTGAATGCAAATATTAAAAAAAGATATAGAACTTTTCGGAGTTATTGAGCTTCCGTGTCGCATGCTTTATAACAATTTTTAAATAATAAAGGTTTAAGAAATCTTTATAAAATTCGCAATTTTCACAGAATTTGTTAAAAAGTTACAAAGTTTACTGTTCATCTATTTAGATATATGTTGCGCGATTTACATCTCTTGCGCAATTAATTCAACTCCGCGAATGATTCGAATTATTTATTTCTATCAATGTATAATAGATTAACTATAATCTCAGTTCAATTTACTTTTCATCTTTTTTTTTAGAACTAGAAAAAAATAAAGAGTTAGTTGAACCGAAATTAAAATTAAACTATATTAATAGAGAGAAACCGGCATTAAATTAATTTAAAACGTTTCATTAAAATGAAAAATGTCAGTCAATGTAATTCTTTGTCTGAACGCAGTACGCGCAAATTTTTCACGCATTTTGAACAAGACGTATTCTGAACGAAACGGCCATCAAAACTCATATTTTGATGTATGACACCCACATATTTTTACGAGCGTCGTTAATGTCAGTGGTGCATGTTTTTCAAGATTAAGTATACTCATAAAACTCTATGGACTTTTATACTTTTTGCTGTCGCATCATGTGACATATAACTACGCGCAGTGTGCAATTTTGAAGACGTAATATGAGATGGAAAATTTAACTTGATGGAACATATTTCTCATTTGTGATATTTATGTCTCTATATTAGACTATTTCTAATAATTTATTTCCTCGTCAAATAAGAAATAAAAACATTGACTTAATAATGCGCATCTAATTTGGCGGATTAACGTTTATTGACGATTGAAAAGTGTTGTCAGAAAAAAAGCACATCAAATTACCTAGTTAATCCTTCTGATAAATAATAACAAAATAACATTTAATTTAAAAAAATAATAGAGCTGATAAAACGTAGGAAACACTGAAAATTAATTTTATGTAAAAAAAAATTGAACATATCAGAAACATATGAATTATTACGGGCATTAAATTTGATTTTACATCAATAATTAAAACTTATTAAATAGAAATACACATAACGTTCTTAGCACATTCTTTCTCGTAGAAAAAAGATGCATATGGCTTAAATATTCTATTGCGGTTTATATTCAGAGTAGAGCATCACTTGACATGCAGGAAGCATGTTCATTATTATTACACAGCCGTGGGATAAAGCAGTCGCATAATCACGTCACAAGGTAGCGTTAACAACAGAAGCGTACATGAGCTTTTTGACTTCGTAGGCGAGATGGTAGCCAGCGTATGCGGACTCCTCTTGCGATCTGGAATCAGAAGGTTTGCGTAACGTTGGATCTGTTCTCAGATGACTCTCTCTCTCTCTTTGATTTGGCCCAGTTGATGAAAAAAATATAATGATGAGAATGATAAGTGATTCTTCGGCACTTAAATCAAGATTATTGTCCGATTTTAATGGTGAAAGGAAATATTGCCGCTTACACATCATGTGATCTTGTTTTAATATACAAAGATTTGGACTTGCAAAAGTACGAATTACATGTGTTTGTCGGGAAAAAACGTTAAATGTTCGAGATCTTGGAATAATAATAGAGAGAAATTGCAGAAACTAATCTAGTGAATGTGTAACAGGTTCATCGGAAAATGTCAACGACCACCTGTAGCCTGTTACTCGCACCATCCGGCAACGTAGTACAAGTGGCTGTCGTCCTCGCGCGATTTCTCTTGTGATTTATGCGAACCGTTTGTTGTTCAAGTTTACGGTACCCTTTGTCAACACTTAAGAGAAATGATAAAAAGCACTTATAGCTTTTGTTTCCGATTAATGTACTGATTTTACATCTAACATCCTAGTTAACATCAAATAAACGTAATATAACATCTAAGTTGCAAATTCGCACTCAACAATATAAAATTTATATAAAAATATAACACATAGTGTTACATAACAGTTACATTATTGAGTACAAATTATAATATATATTATGTTATGTTATATCGTTAATTGATATCAACTGGGATACCATTTCATCGCTAGAAGATACAATATGTCCGATCAGGTTAGATGTCCTTTCACAAGAAAAAAATAACACCTTTAGAAATATAACAAAATTAAATATAAACGATCAGGAGTCTATTCGGTTTATATGTCAATGGCGACTCGCGATATACATATAAATATCGAAATTACTCTCTCGATCGTAGATGAGATGATTCTGGATCGCATTGAAGATCTCTACCGAGAATCGGTACGTTAAATCTTGACGGGTTATATGGACGTTCGTACGTTTAACGGTTTTAGGAACATGCTAGAAAAATGCTAATGCGAAGGTCGTTGATACATTAATGTGCAGATCATCCTAGTGCACTCGATCAAAGTAGGACATTGTATATTAATGGATTAATATCGTTTAGCTGAAAAGTATATGCATTTACAAAAAAAAAGAACAATATAAAAGGCGCATATTTAAAACTGCACATTTTACTTTGTGACATGTATAATTAGGTTATTCAAAATTCATTGCCAATTTGTCAAGTAGGAAATATTGTGCAACATATTAGGTCTGCTCTTTTTAATTAAAGTTCTTGCACAATTCATTTTTCTTCCTTTTCTCTGCACGTTGGAGAAAAAATGAACCGTGCAAGAAGTTCAACTAAAAAAAAACAGGCCTATTATGTATAGAAAAGTTGTCACACAGAACGGCTTGGCAAAATTCTTATTGTCAATTAGAATTCAGTTACAATTTGAATAACCTCTGTACAATACATGTGAAAGAATGTAACTCTAATCGTGCAGCTATGAATAATACATATAAGCTTGTAAAGTAAAGTGATAAAATATAAATTAATAAATAAATAATTGTTGTACGACAGGATAGAGAGAGATCAGAGCGTACTTCAGGAAGATATTTACGTTCAAGCGACTTACAATCAGAGAAGAAAGCGATTCTCATTGTTTAGAAAATACGTGTCGATATCAAATGTCGAGTGCACTGTAAGTCTCGCCACAAAGTGATATAAAAAAATATATATATTAAAAAATCCGAGCGTTGTTTTGAGAAGATCGCTTCTCGCCTTCTTATGTTAATTCTCAGTAGCGAAATTCGCATGTATTGCCTTGGTTGGGTGCAAAACAGGCGTATTATTAAATATTCTGATAATCAATGATTATGAATGAAATTATAATTTCTTATATACGATGGCGATGTAAGTGATCATGTTTGGATGCAAATATGTCATGTGATGATGAACTTGTAATGTGCTGTGGATAATTAGGTACCTCTGATTATACGGCTGATTCGGGCTGGATAGACTATCGTTCGTCGCTCGATTTACGTTTGGCTTCACCTTATTGACCTGCTTCGTCGAATTTATCATGGTCATCCCAATGGAGTTCCGATGATTTCTCATGGCTGCAATGTAAAAGGATTATCAATAATATTGATAAAATAATATTGAATAATAAATAATAAAAAGATATTTCATATTAAAGAGCTTTCAATAATTTTATAACTTTAATTAACAAATTAGTAAATTAAATTAATTGATATTACACATCTCGTAACTAAAACTTACCATTCGGATCGTCTCGTTCACGGCTGATTTCACCTAAAATTGATAGAATAGTATTAATTCTAAATCTGAGCATCCTATTTATCATCGATAGTGGGCAAAGCAACAATGATTAAGACAATTAAAATGTCACACTGTCGTGACCTAACTCCCCCCATTACAACGTATATTATTTTCGTGATGATGAGCCTACAGCCCCATGCTTACAGGCGCGCATACTTCACCCTATACATGTTTTTTGCATGTGTCACAAAATTAATAATTAATGGCGACGATCGAATGAGAAGAATCTTAATTGCAAAATTTTTAAACTTTTATACATTAAAATTCTTTCCCTAATATATTAAATATCATGTCTCATTACATAATTTTCCTAGGAATTTTCCTTGATTCTTTTCTATTAATATTCAATTGTGTAATTTTGAAACTAATGCAAAGTATAGTTTTTATACAATTCTAAAATTTGATTATTTTGACTTTCTAAAATTTGATTATATAATAAATATTAAATATTTTTTTCTAAAAATATATTCTTAAAATGTAAAATCAAAGGCAGGAAGAAAAATTTATTCGCAGATTCATTAAGTAAGAAAAAGCAATATCAGTTTTAAAAATATTGCAAACTATTGCGGCGCTATGAAAATTAATGAGGGACAACATATGGCGCCTGTCGCGGTAGTTTCTTGAACAACCATTTTCTGCAATGATGAAATAAAATTATAAAGTAGATGATGTACACACATATATTCGTCAACAAACATAGATGTTACCAAATTAAAACTTCCATATATTAGAAACCATTAATCTACCGTGCTGTGTATACAACTATAAATCCATCTTCACAAAGTTGAAAGCAACAAGATACTATCGATCGAAAAGCGCGTTTCACAAAGTCAACGACTCAGTCGTGAAACAAACATTCTAAATGTATAAGAGAAAAAATTCTATTTACGATACACAAAGTTTAAGGGGAGAAATTAGTTCAGCAAAAATTACTTGAACTAAAGTAACGTTTCTCAGACTTGTATTAATGTCAAAAATTAATTTGATTTAATAAAGTAGCATTTATAATTTATAATCTGAATATTATGTTAAATAAGGTATTTACTCGTATTAAGATGAAAGAGAAGAATTTCGGAGTAAATTTATTGTTTATAATAAACTTTCGTATATTTAATTTATATATAAATTGACGTGAAAGTATGAGAAACATTTGCATAATTAGAAACAATTTACTACTTACGCAGACGAGCACCAATAGATATTCCGAACATTTTAATTACGCGATTTTAATTTATTTCCAACAACTTTGGCATTCTTAATTTATATTCAAAAAAGATACTTTTTTATATCCTCTAAATTTTTGATTCATAAAAGAATTAATTTATAACAAAATTAATGTATAGTATGTTTTGCAATAATAAATTATTAGATCAAAAAACAATTATAAATATTATTTTTCGGAAAATTGCCTATTTATTCGCTTTTTCGTAAAAAACGCTTTTAAAAATGATACGCACGTCTATCGATATGTAACTTTCCTTGAAAAAAAAAAAACATGTAGGTCAATAAATAAACATATTTTAGTCATTAACATCTGCGAAATGTATTAAATGCTTTATGAATCTATGATGAAGCAAATGAAGAAATAATATCAAAAATAAATTTTATATGACTATCGAATGCTATTGCAACTATACTAAAATTGTGATTTGTGCAAACTAATTCAATGAATTTCAGTAAATTTAAAAAATCAAATAATTAATTTTATTTTTTATAATTTATAAAAGATAAAATATAGACATAATTTATATGTATAATTTTTATGTAATAAAGATAATTCCAAATGAAATAGTCATTAAAGTAACACGACATAAATTTATAACTTTAAATATATACACTACACTAGAAATAAAATGACGGAAAAGTATGAAACAGGTATTGAATCTATTAAACAACTTCATGCAACGCTGTCAATAATGGAGAAAGTAGTATATGAAGAGAGAATGTTCATTAACACACACAATCATAATTAGAATAAAAGATTGATATTTCATTATATATCATTTTTTTTCTACTTTCTCCAATATTTCAACAACATAAATTAGCGCGATAAAAGAAAAAATCTTAATCGAACACAACGTATCAAGAACTTATCGCTCAAGCGAGTTTGACGAAGCGTATCAAATGTCGAAGATCGAATTTCCAAGAGATATCGATCGAGAGCAGTGATTCTTTTTAGGATCGTCATAAGTGTTAATTGTCAAGCAACTTCTCGTTAGCATATTCGTGTCGTATTGCCAACCGAAAGGGCAGCTTGCGAGACTGTAGCATGGTTTTTGATTGAGGTGTAACTGTACCTCTTACGTGAACCATCTTGGGCAGTTCTGGCGGAGTGAATGTGGGGGGAGGATGGTGGTCGTCTGTAACAAACCACTACACATGTTAGCTACCCTAACTAATTACCTAAGGCCTAGTTGCTACTCTATCATTGGACAGTACTAAATCGCTATAACTTCTAAAAGCGAAGTTCCGTTTCAGCGTCGCGTGACGATAATTAAAAAATTAGAATAATTTTGTTATACTTAGCAAAAAAAAGTTACAAGAACAGTCTTTCCTTACCTTGCGCTAAAAGCTAGGAAATGTAGAAATATAATGAGATACAAAAATATTAAAATTTAATTATTATATAAACCGATGACTAAAATTTTACTTATATAATATAAATGTCAAATGTATAAATTAAATCTATATATATATATATATGTAATAATTAAATGTAGAATATAACGTCGACGATGTTAAGCTGAAACGGCCTTTCATTATTGCGCTAAGAACAAAATATCGTAAAGAAAATAACCATTAAAATTGTGGAGATAAATGTGTAATTCTGAAATTCTAACAGATAAAAATACAGTTCATGACAACATGGACGAGTTAAGATCAAACGGCTTTTATGAGAATTTTAATATTAAAAACGACTTCTCGACCATATTGCGAGAACGTTATACAACATGATACTAAAATCGATCTACGATAAAAACGTGCACTGTGTCCAAAACATTCCTAATTCATGCCGAAGATGACGCAAGCGGAGAAGGCGCAACCGATATCGAGCAAATTACTAACGTAACAACCTTTATCTATTTCTGAACGTACAAGTTAAAAACGATCTATTGCCTCCGCTTACGTCGTGTTATATCCTGTCCTAAGCATGCTATAATATAGTCTTACAGAGTGAATATTTACTCGGCATTGTTAGTGCGCGCTTTGCATTCTCCGAGAAAGAGAATTCACGTGCAAAACGACAAAGACTTTGCAAAAGCTCAGGAGGGATTGAAAGAGTGCATGAAAGATCATAGAGCTCATCTACTGAAAGCGCAAGGAGAATTCTCTTTTTGGATTTCGACGTGAGCTCGCCATCTGCGGGACGAGACGCGCCGACGATTGCGAACCTATGTTTTGTTTACAATTGACATTATCTCGAAACCGACGCACAGTGTGAGACGAGTGAGAATACTTTGCAATTTATGCGAAATTCCTCTTTACGCACTTACTCGAGCCCCTCGTTGAGCAAAATAATGCTACGTTAATTAGAAATTGTAGACATTCATCTTTGCTCAGAAAATCAACGTAAGTCCCCTTTGATACATTTCTTCCAAGAAAACGTCCTCACAAATTGTGCAAAGTGTAATTCCCTGTTTTTCCTTTATAAAACGAGATTGCAGAATTCCCAGTTTTCTTAGAAGGATGTAAATAGAAATTAATAAGGAAATGATTAAAGTCGTCAAATCGAGTTGCGATGAGATATATGTGTTGTGCTTGCATAAGAAATATATATATATATATATATATATATATGCTTGCATAGGAAATATATATATATATATATCACAATCAAATTTTTAAATATGAAATACCGCCAAGAAACTAAATCTCTAAATATTATTATAGCTAGCTTAAATTTTACGCTTAAATTTTCCCCGTTCAATTTTAATTCAATTCATTTTCACATGAAATTGATGTAATATCTCATAATATTTTCCATTTTAAATTGTTATTTTTCAAATTTTGAATTTTGGTGACTTGATTTTTGCACGACGCTGTTTATTTGAGAATATATTTTCCATGTTCCACAAAATGCAATAAGTTTCATCCCGTAATTCAATCTGTCAACCTAACTCGTTTGTCAGATCAAGTTGGTTGGAAAATAAATGATAGACCGATGTAGGATGTTCGAGTAAATGCGTATAAAAGGTGGTACGCTTCATCGGCAGTACTGCCTACGATTGTACAGCATCACTGCGTAAAATGTTGAATGTCCGCGTTTTATTAGCACCCACGAACACTTCTACGAACGCGTAGCAACGCGTGTGCGTGCGTTGCGATTTAAATTGCATTTTCTCGTATGAACGCGATCGCGGCCAGGGGAGATTGTACGTGAAATTAAATATAGTATGTACAAGATGAGAGAAAAATGCATATATATATATATAAATGTCAATGTAGATCCGCGTTTTTTGCTAGACTTACTTGCGTACGAGAGGTCTTCACCTATGCGGAGTAGTGGAGGAGACGAGGAGAGAAGATAGATTCGGACAGATAGACACATATAGAGAGTTAGTTAAAGAGTCTTTGCTTGCGAATCTCGTGTTTTGTCGTGAGCCCGTGCGCGCGCATGTGTGTTTTGTTGTTTCTCGCGTGTAGATTACATATGTACGCGTGTATGTGTGGGTGTGTGTGTGTGCGCGTGAATGTGAATTGTGTGTACCTTGACATTTAATGTGATTGCTAATTCGCGTGTTTCGCCATGTATGCATGAGTAAGATGAGTGTAGAATGCGTTACTCGAATGAGCGATGCTAGTAATGCTAAGTGTGTAGATTTTTACATTAATTAATTGACATTTGTCACACTTTTCTTACGCGCGCATCGCTCACGTGTACACGTCTATCTAACATCGTGAAGATGTGGTGCTCAGTCGGCAAACACCGATCTTTCTTCCAAAAGAAGGAAAAAGGAAAAAAAATAGTATGACAATCGGAGTAATGGATCAATCAATGTTTTGATCTCTACGCCGTTGACGAATCAAACTGTCCGCGAGGTTGCTCCGATAGCCAACAATTTTTTTTTATGGCACAGAACACTCATTGATGTCGGGTGACAACGCCGTCAATTCAAAAGCGACGTTCATCTGACCGTTAATAAAGTAAATGGATATCGACGGTTCTGACGATATCAACATGGCGTTGACGCCGATTCAAAGAGTGTTTTGCGAACAAAACACACAGGTACTCCATATCCAGCGGTAACACTCATGTGTTAATTACGAAACATTTACTATGACGTCGAAAATATTTAAGGAATACCGAAGCGAATATCAAGTTATGACGTTAGTTAAAGATATTAGTTCTCTTCGATATCAATCGATGCCTCTGTCATAGGACGAGTAAAAATCCACGTAATAAAAAGGACTAATTCTAAAGTATCTCTAATTATACGTCGAGTTATTAGATATCGAACATCGATGCAAGGTTGATTGGAGGTAGTTTAATACTTCAAGGCAATCACATCACGTCGATTCTCGATTGCGTTAATTTCATAATTCACTCACAACAATAACCATCGAGTAACACTGACAAACTTTTAGAAAAACTACATTCAAAACGACATTGATAGTAGTGTAATCTCAGTTGCAAAATAGTTAAGAACACCACACCAATAGGGACTCAAACACTAACGATGTTCTACGCTGGAGCCATTTATCAATCTGAACGAACTTTAGGAGATTAGCACAACGACATTATAATTTTGTTGTAAAAACTTATCGCGAATCTCATTATGAAGACCAATCTTACAAGCTTAATAAATAGACTTAATATCTTGTATTAGATATGAAAATTTCTATGGCACATTTTGCGCGTTGTGCTAGTCTTGTTAAATATGTAATAGTAATTTTTTTATTTGATAATCTTTCGTTTAAAATTTATCGATATAAATAGACTTTGACAAAAAATTTATTGAATAGAAAGAAACACATGTAATTAAAGTTTGAGATCGTCGTATAATAAATATAATTATAAATGTAAAAATTTTGACTATATATACACATTATCTTTAATCGTCAAGACCTTAAATCGTATTGTAACTTCAAATCATGTTTCCGGATTAGAAAATTTTGGCTTTTTACAATATACCCGTCAAACAAATGATATAATTAATCGTATGTAAGACTGTTTATTTAAATATGACCATTGAATTGAATTTATTTGATAAATAGATAATAACTGTATTTAAATAAATAAATTAAATAAATAATATTTAAATATAGTTAAAAGTACAGTTCTTAATTGATATAACAATATTTAATATAAGGTA
>NW_017259192.1:2690986-2694346 GCF_001594045.1 Atta colombica | reverse complement strand
TAAAATAAAGAAAAGATCGCTTTTCTTTATGTATATTGAATATATATATAATAGAAATAATTAGTTAGAACTATAATTTTGTATTTTTTATAATATGAACGCTGAGGTTTTTTTCAAAAGCCATGTTGCTCTATTAGAAAATATTATATCTTTTCTATTTTCACAATCACACCTTATGAATTTACTTTAAAATGAATTTACTTTAAAAAAAATTTCCGTATTTTCGGGATTAAGATAAAAAAATGACGTTTGGTACACAGTCTACACACGGGGGATACGTACTTGCTCTTCCAACCATCTGAACAGCTCGCACGCCTTTCCGGAATGTGGCCACTGCCCGAAGGGAGGAGAACCAGAGCTGTTAGTTGTCACAACCAAAATAATGTCAACCTAGATGCGGGGGTCTCAACGGGTGTGAAGGATCTAAATCCGTTGTCCCAATCGATATGTCACGTTTAAAGCGATTTATTAGGATCAAGGATCACAAATTTTCATGTTTTCTCTCTGATCTTCGATTTAATTTAATTTTTCTTCTTACTTAAATTTAATTTTGTACTTATATCAGCGTTTAAATTACTTTTAAATAAAAAGATTATAAATCATGCCTGTGAAATATTTAAACCTGTGTAAAAATCGTTCATGAAAATATAATATAATAGAAATTGAATTCCGAAATAAAGATTCGATCGAATGTCGCTAATTTGGCAAATCACAAAAATATTTTCGCAAAAATGTCATTGTAGCTTACTGTAACGTGACCTTCGATGGAGAGAGTCATTATTAACATTGGTGTTACAACCATTGCATAGTTTAGTTGGCCTACTGTGAGGGTCGCAACACATAGATATTATATCTTGTGCGATTGAATCTCGTATATTCAAGAATACATAAAAAAAAAAATAAACGTTTCCTTAGAAGTCAATATCGGTTGCAGAGTGTCGGCGTTATATTGTTGTGATGTTGGTGAGTGGTGTCAAATATGCTCGATATGTGAGGGGAAAATGAAGTATTTTTAGCTGATGTAAACCCTGGGCATCGATTATCATCGTCCCTGTAAGCTGTTTAAGCTCATGGTTAGCTTATGTCTTGGTGCTCTTTCTGGTTGCGTGCCGAATTCAATCAACCCGCTCTTAGTGACATTGAAAGTATATCATGGAAACGGAATGTCACGTGCACGAGCAGATCAATATCATACTTAATAACGCACTGCTGTAGTTTTTCTGAGCTATTAAAACATTTTGGAATTTAAAAAAAATATATCATATGTAACATATTTGAAATACTTCTTAAATAATATGCAACAGTTAAACGTAGAGTTTTTAATATTCTTTTAGTTAGATGCAAAAGTATTCCTAAACGCACGTTCAAATATTTGCACAAGATTTTCAAGACGAGCATCTGTAATCGTTATTTTTAATCGTATTTTAATTTCGTATTTAATATTGAATTTAGACAAAATTGACAGAAATTAATTAAAACGCTGCAATAAAATTTGATTTCGCAACGATTAATTATACAATTTCTTATGTAAATACGGGGCAATAAAAAAACGTTTTTCGCGAAAGTCAATATTGAAAAAATAATTATATTTACTTATGACTGATTTATTGATATTAATTATGCTTATAGTAATATTTATTCATTAATTTCTAAATTTATAAGTGCGTAGCTTTACGATATGATTTTTGGGATTGCAACTTTCACGAAAAGCGTTTGATTTGTGCAGAAACAATGCAAACTTTTACATGTTGATATATAAGGCGATCCAAAGTAATAATACTTGCACTCAATTATACAATAAAAGATATGCATGTACGTATATATTTATTTATTGAATGAATATATTTTATGAATATATATTTATTTATTTATGGAGTATATAATATTTTGGATAGCCTTATATATAAAAAGACATTTCAGTTCCAAATTGTCACGTTTATTGTTGTGATCATTGAAACCGATTCCGGTAAGAAAAACGAATAAACATTGTATGCGTGTTACATGAACGAACACGTGACAATATTTGGAACTGATGAAATATATGAATTATCAATAAAAATCCACGTAAGCACACTGAAACAACAATTAAGAAACGTTAGCAAGCCTGAAATATGAGGGCAAACTCGTCGACTGGTGTTAGGTGGCAGCCATTTAATGTGAAGACACAAAATATATACGGCTCGGCAACGTGCAAGAATGCGTTTCTGCGCGAAAGCGGCCATTGTATCGTACTTGTGACGAATGAAGCTAAACATAATACGCAATAGTTAATCAATTTTTGCGGCGTATGACCGCATCCGTCCAATTGGAATGCTTGTTACTCGGTCTCGTCCCATGTGTCGAGGAGAAGAAGCGGCGAACAATATTAGTGCTACATAACGTAACTATATGCTACTATTAGAGGGCGATGCTCGATAACTCGCTCAATGCCATCAGCTCTAGCAAAAGCCCAACGATAAACAATGTGGATCATACGGATCCGAGTGGAAGAATATCGTATACGGGGTACTGTGGAGTAAGTGCACGTGATAAGTGAGACGATTAGATCGTCGGTTTGGCTGTTGTACGTTCAATATCACTTACGCCATCTTACCTCATTACACAATTAAAGCCAACCTGATTCTGCCGGACATCAAAACTTTTTGTGATGTCGCCAAACGAAAAATTACGCAAATATTTCATGATCACAATTTCTCAATATGTGAACATAAAATAGCATGCCAAGTCCAGCAGAATGCATTTTGTCAGAATAACGAGCATGAATCGAGTATGCTGATATAATTGGAGTGTCGATTTTAAAAAGAAATTTCTTTTAAAGAAAGAAATTCGATATTATTAATTTGTAAAGAATCAATCATGTGCTTTAAACTGACAAATTCTCGCAGACTGAGAGGCTGCGACAGGTGGACACGCATATACGAGATACGAAAAGGATGGAGGAGGAAGCCGGCAACAGGCATACCATCGAGATAACTGCTGTAGGCAGTGTTTCCCTTCACCATGCCAGTCTGCATCATCATCATCCCCACATCTGCAAAAATTCAGCGATCGACCCAGACACGGGTTTGTGAGTTATGAATAAAATGAACAGATGCATCATATATGCACGGGAGAAAAACGTGAATGGCTGGTGTTCACAACGCACTTTGTTTTTTCTCTCCTTTTTATTTTTAGTAATGTATAACTTTTACGGAATTCGTATGTGCACGTGCGCGCGAATGGAATGAATTGTGCAATGTATATAATGTATAGTATGCAAATATTAATTGTAATCCAAATACTAATCATTCCGAAAGTATTTAGAAATTTGACGAATAAAATTAATTTAAAAAAATAATACTGACGATATATATATATATA
>NW_017259192.1:2688659-2690930 GCF_001594045.1 Atta colombica | reverse complement strand
TATATATATGTATATAATTTAGTAGAGAGAATTACCGCGATCCCGCGTCAGTCCACGTACGAATTCGAACACGAAATTAGTTACAATATTTAAATACGTTCAATCACAAATAAGGGTACATCCTCGATACATCCAAATACGTAATGCTGAAAAAAAAATAGAAAATATCGAGCAAATTACCTTTCTTCGTCACCATCAAAATTCTTTGAAAACCTAAAAATTAATATTGATCGACATTGCGGATCGCCCGGCGCTCCGGCATGAGCACCGGGAACGTTGATTGCCCAGGGTTTAGGGTATTACCGTTCCTGTACATGGACAAGACTGATCGTGTGATCGGGTAAGCGTAAGTCGCTACTCGAGGGAAACTAGTGTGGATGTAATCGTGTACATGGTCGTGTACAAGTGTACGCCGGATGTGGTATGTCGCGTGTGACATGGAAGGAGTTGTCGAACGGGGGCGACCCGTGATCTCCCCCGATGTGCCTGAGTGACACCGACACAGAGATCTCGTCGTTCGTGGGGAACGGATGGGTATGCCCCTGTCATCGGCGCACTACCGGTCGGCGATCCAATTTCACTGGCGATTCAAGAACGTTTGACGAACGTAAGAACGCGCGTGAATGCAATGGAAGACGCGCAATTCGATCGGGCTGATTGATCGACGAGAGATCTCATCGATAATACAACTAGCACACGTTGAGAGAGAAAGGGAGCGTGAGAGAAAGAGAGAGAAAGGGAAAAAGGCAGACGATTAGAGAAGACAGTTTCGGAAAATGAAGTAAATGGTGACAACGAGACAAAGAGAGAGAGAGAGAGAGAGAGAGAGAGAGAGAGAGAGAGAGAGAGAAGACAGACAAAGAAAGAGGGTGTGAAGATAGACAGTGATCGAGAAAAAAGCTGTCATTACCATTATGGCGAAAACAGGTCTAAATCCGGGAGCTAATCATGCATGCAAGGCGAGCGAGAGGGGCACACACTATTAGTGCAGGCTAGTTTTCGTTCTCGGTCAGGTGGACATGCCAACTGACTGGACTTTCGGGAATTACTGTGTTGAACTCGGTACTTCATTTATTTTTCACGTCATTTCTCGCAATCGGAGCGAGCATAAAGTTTCCCCGAAAATGAAATAAATTAATCATGCTCGTTGTGTACGTGATACACAAAGTCGCAATATTTGATCTACTCGTGCGTAGGCGCGTAATGAATTTTCCATTTAATTTGTTGCAAAATATATTACGTTCTCGCTGTAGCTTTTGCTATTGGTCGCAATTGCAAAAATCACCAAGTGGTTGACAAATTTCAAAAAAAAAAGAATTGACGAAAAACGTGACAGTGAAAAATAAAGAAGAGCCCGATTGTAGCATCGCCTCGAAAATTGTGTCTTGCAATGAAGATTAAAAATGCAATCATTGTTGTGCTGATCATCATCATCATGATAATTATCCTCATAATCATCACCTTGGCTTGCAAGAGATCGATTAATATCGGAAATAATGTATTCATAGGACAGAGAGAGAGAGAGAGAGAGAGAGAGAGAGAGAGAGAGAGAGAGAGAGAGAGAGAGACGGAAAATACAGATAGAGAAAGAGCGAAAGAGAAAGACAAAGAAAGATAGAAAAAGAGCAAAAATGAAGGATAGGGAGCAATGAAAAAGGGAGAGGGGGTAATTTAATAGAAAGACAAAATATCGCAAGGCGCGGAACAGAGTTTTAGAGGCAGAAACAGTAGACAATACAATCAAGTTGATTTTTGGCAAGTGGAGGGATTGAATTAAGAGCCAGATCGTATAAAAGGGAAAGAAGATTAAAAAACAAGTGATAATCATAGAGATGATAATAAAGTATCAGACTTAACGAACGAGTGTGAGAGACGTTACCTAAGTCCCGGCCCCAGGAGCGCTGCTGCTGCCCCACTAGATCATATATCACAATAGGATAGTCACAACCATGTCACTTCGTTAATAGTCGCTTTTATTACTGTTATCACGCTCTCAAACAAGGGCAAAGAGAGTAGGCTGATATAAATCGGAATGAACGAGGGAAAGGGAAAGGGAAAGATATAAAGAGAGCTACGTGATTCGTTATACTTATACGTTATTTTATGTCGAGACGTTATAATTTTGCGAGTCAAATCAAAGGTACGCTCCATCAATATTGACTGACAGAGAGAGCGAGAATGAATGAAAGAGAGAAAGAGAGATAGATAGTTATAGAGAACGGGAAGAGAAATCGCGTGTGAGACTCGCAATCTCTATCAATAGATTGAACG
>NW_017259192.1:2685280-2688559 GCF_001594045.1 Atta colombica | reverse complement strand
ATATATATAATCGAGAGAGAAGACCGGATGTCATTTAGCAGAAAATTTGGCAAAAATTGAGAAAGGCTGTTTAAAGGATCACTGGGCCAGAAAGACTTACAATTTTTGCACTTGCACTTCTTGATTAGAGTCTCGTCTTTAATATCCTCGTGGCATGCTTTGCAATAGAACCACGCCCTGAAAATAAAAACACAAGAGAGACATACGATTATTATTTGCACGAATTAAAAAAGGAAATCTTTCAGATTTTTATTGGAAAAAAATAAAACGATAAAATAGAGAAAATTAATTGCAAAAGCTGATTGTATAGTTCAGTTTAAAATATTGTAAAATAAAGCAATATACATATTATATTATTAAACACGTTCTTGTAATTTGTTGTAACAAATTATAAAATGCTTGTTCTAAGCTATATTAAACGTTGTATATTGAAAATAAACGCTTATAGTTTTAAGTTTTTTTTAGTTTTTTTCTTTAGTCTTCAGTCGAACCTCTTTAGCTTGCCTTAAATATAGTCTTATTTCTTTCTCGACAATTAATAGAATTAAGCAGAATGTACTAAATAAGCTTCCGCTTTAAATCTTTTTAGCGATATTTCAAAATATTCGAGAGTTCTTACCGCTTTACTTCGTCAGCAGATTGAGCAATGAAGAATCCCTGAGTATTTGCAGCGATCTTGGCACCACGTGGGTTAATCGAGATTTTACTGTCGGAGCCTCCTTCGCCCTTTATCTCAATAGCCAGCAGCAAGAGCTTCAGTTTTGTGAAGCACAACCTACGACGAAGTTATGCGTAATATTCGAAGTCTCACATTGAACATCAAGTTAACAGAAAATTTAAATATTTTGCTTTATTTTTATACCATACATTTATGAGCAACATTATATGTAAAAACATAGCCATGATAAGCGACTACAAAGCTGTTGTCGTTGATAATGAGTTGTTTTTAAATAATAATGTGCATTAATGTCTAAATTCGTTCTTTATAATATAAAAATGTTTACAGCAGTAAAGTCAATATATAATAACTATAAAGTATCTTAAACAAAATAGAACATCAGAAATAGTTGAGAACAACTCAATATCATCCATGTTAGGCAAACAATGAAACTTGAATATGTAAAAGAAACTCCTGTTGCTCATATGAAATCATTTTCATTTTAGTTTTATTATAAAGCATAAGAGAGATTATATAAAATTATACAATTTTGTAATATAACTACTATAATAATCCTTTAATATAGCTACTTAAATTACTTATATATGAATATTTGCATACGAATACAAGCTTCATTCTTTGCACAAGATTTATTTGCAAATGTAGCATAAAGTATTTCCAGACTTCCGTATTTATATATATTTAAAATGCATAATAGGACAAAGTAAAACATTTATTTAAGATTTTCTACTTTTCTTATCTAAAAGATGCAGTTTAAAAAAATAATTTGTAAAAGTAAAACTTCATTTAATGTTATTTTATTATTTAACGTATCTCTAATTGTTTAATAATTTAATAATAAATAAATATTTTATAATTTTTCATACTTTATGCCTTTCATTTAGCGAATAATACGTGTTAGTAAAATATGTGTATATACAGCGTAACGGGATACTGATTGTGCAAAGGCAAATCTTATTATTCAGATTATCAAAGCATTTAAATTTGTAGTGCTTGTTTATTTAAAAAAAATTAAGCCTTGTTTATACTTGCATGTATCATCCGTTATATCACTTCGGCGCTAATTGAATGTTAAACAATCATGTTATGCAATCGATGCAACATGTATCGATGAATCAATCCAGGCAATCATGCAGGAAAGTCTTACGTAAACGATTATTACTTATTTAATAATACGAGCCGAAACATGCCAAGATAGGTTGAGAGTCTCTATCGCCCTTTATAGATTATCTATTACGTTCTAAGTTCCTAATCTATTTCAAAGTTCTAGAAGATACTCGGGAAGTCCCATCCATGTAAGGATCAAACGGATTAACTAATGTCGGAAAGCATTATATGTATATAATATAATTGGATACGATATATGGTGTATAAAAAGATAATAATGATAATAAATATTCATAGATAATAAATATTCATGATGTACTCAATGTGAAGATCACTTCTTACAGGAATAGATCTCTCACACACGCAAACCAAATAGATAACGATCCAAGTGCGCATAAACCAAACAGAAAACTCGGAAGAATTATAGCTTTCTGTTTCGCGATGCAATTCACTGATGACTGCAATTCACTCTGTAGAATATACCAGGGAACTACTACTCATTTCCTTTCAATATCATCTTCTTTAAGAGATTGTGATAGCAGTGAAAGTACTAATATCTAACTCTGCAGAGTGTTTTAAATTTCATTTGCTTTTATTTACGAGATAATTGATCTTGAACTAATATTCAATTGCCTGTTATTTGTTATCACAATTTCTAACATAATAGCTTTAAATATTTCTTTAATTAATCAAATTGTCGAATCAAAGTTTGTTGATTTAAGATGTATTCGAAATTACACAGAAGAAACAAAAAAACTTAATTTGTAAAATTGTTTAAATTTTCGAAGTCTTGTATCTCAAAACTATCGCTACCGTGATATTTTTGCAGATGAAAGTGTACTGGCAGTCTGCCAGTATTGAATGTGTTATCCTAAAATATAAAAATGAAAAATCACAGAAATCAGTGATGCAATCTTAGGCAAATATATACGGTGCAATTCAGACGGCTGAGAAAGGGTATCAAACGATGATTTTTTTTTTTCATTGACGATTGATTTTCTTAGTCATTTATTAAGACTATTTATTGAACGATATTTATTACGGCGGCGTATATTATAGTATTTATTTAATTTAATTAAATTAAAATTCATTTAATTAATACAGGACAATATATTATATATTTTTACTGTGCAATATATATTTCTTGTTAAGCGTCATTTTATAATATTTATTTTCATCACAAAAACTCGTAGCTACAAAAAAAAAAGACGTATTTGTTTTCATAAATACGTATAGTTCTTGGTTGAATTTATTTTTATATATAGTGATTTGCAACGAAAACAAAATGTGAAAGGATATAAAAGTTATGACGTATTTCTGATAACTTTTCCATGTTACTTTGATTTTTATAATTAATGCATGTATTTAATCATAATTTTCATTTTTGTTGAATAAAATCTGAACGTGTATGCTTACACGAAAATATAAACTACTTTTGAAACAAAGTTACACATTATATTCCATATACCTTGCATGCTTCATATATATATATA
>NW_017259192.1:2684242-2685180 GCF_001594045.1 Atta colombica | reverse complement strand
TATATATATATATATATAAAACACCTTGATCAATTTTTATTGTGTGTATGTGTGCGTGTATGTATCATAGTAGATATTAGTGAGCCGATATCTGTAGAATATATTAGTACTTGTAGGAAGAACGGTATAAATTACTCCCATAAATTACTTCGAAAATTTTCGCAAAAACAGAACTGTGAGTTCGATTAAAGTTTGTTAACGAACTGTGTACTAATACATATTTATGTCTAATCGGCAGCCACGATCGATATCTGCCCGTACACTTCTTCAATAATCGGTGTCAATATGTTACGAGAATAAGTTTTACATACTTTTACATACTTTACATGGTAAAGAGCAACAGGCATGCGTGTACAAAGAACGCGCTTTTGTTAAGATAATATTAGATTATGCTACATCTAAGAACACACACCATGACAAGGATACGGACATTACCGACAAAAAGAACAAAAATTTCATCTATTATATTATATTTAAAAGTGTTCATATAAAAAAAAAGAAAGATTTCGCTATTCTTTTTCCTAATAAAGGTAGAATTATGTCTTTTCGCCGTTTCACCGGAATGAGGTCACGGTACGCCCGCGTTTCTTTCTCATTTCGTCTCACGTTGCGCCGCAAAAAATTGTGATATTGCCGAAGCGGGATGCACGATTTACTAGGATGAATGCGGATCTCGCAAACGGTTCTTGAAATGCGCGCCTGATTGCAACTAATTACGGCTTATTAAGAATAGCCATTGGTCACGTTATACTATAACATGATATTGTGCGCGCCAATTTAAGATTAAAAACATTCAAGGCCGACAATTAAGCAATTTTCGTGACATTTAAATTTTAAATTTTAAATTTTTAATGTCGAAAATGAACACTTTGTATATTTTATCTTATAAGTCCTTTAGTTCCAATTATTATTTTTTATATTAATTTGTATACAATACA
>NW_017259192.1:2683421-2684142 GCF_001594045.1 Atta colombica | reverse complement strand
ATATATATTGATTAAATATAATAAAAGAGAAAATAAAAATAAGAAATCTTTGAAAAAATACAAGAAAAATGTTCCGCGTGTCATGTAAATGAATTGAGTTAGGAGGAACATTAAACAATATAAATATGCAATTTTCAATTTCGATATTAATTGTTCCGCGAAATAGTGTCAGAACATCAGAGTTCCATTGCGGTCTCGACATGGTCGTCACGTTTAACAGGAACAGAGAATCGCGACCATTTGCACGCAAATCAACTGCGCCGATGTTCCCAGAAATTTTAGAATCCAGGTGTGAGTTTGAAATACTTTCGTTTCCGGGAAACATTGTTGATTCCCTTGTTGCCAATCAAATGTCCCAATTTTACCAGCACGATCGGTCCTCGGCAATCGCTATGACTGGCAAGCAAAGTCCGCATTCATCCCCGGTATGTCACTCTACTCTTTATTTCTATGCAATTCAACAAAGATTTGTGCAGAATTTCGAGCAGCTCGAAAAAGAAAATCAAAACTGATCGAAAGAATAAGGATACGGCCGAACAAAAACAAAAAATAAAAACAAAAAGAAGAGAAAAGATTCGTACAGCTCAAAACTGGACTACTCTACGCAAAATCCAAACAAAAGGATGTAGACAGAAAGACGAATATAGTAGAATCTAATAAAAAAAAATTGTTCAAAGACTAAAAGACCGAGGTGAGGGGCAATATATATAAATATATATAT
>NW_017259192.1:2676166-2683321 GCF_001594045.1 Atta colombica | reverse complement strand
ACACACACACACACACACACACACACACACACACACACACATATGTATATATATATATATATATACACGTTTTCAAGTATGTGACAATATGTATGTATGTTTCAGTATTGAGACAGTTCAGTGTGTTTATTCGTAAGACAAGATAAGACAAAGAGATAAATAGAGAGAAAGAGAAAGAGATTGAAAAGAAAGAAATTCGTAACCGAGTGTACAGTGTCGATAGAATATTTTTCGTATTTTCTTCTTTCTTTTCGTACATAAATGTTGTATGACAGTCCGTATAGTTGTCAATTCTGTATATATGTTGTGTCGCGTGACTTGTATGAGAGTATCTGTTTACAGTACGTTTACGTGTGTGACAGCCGTTGGCAGCGAGAACTTACTCGCTGGCTTGGGGAAATGTCATCCCGGTAAAGGACGGGGAGAGGGTTTCCGTGTACATCTCGCAGCCCGTGCCCTGCAGGTAATCATTCTGCCATGCCTGTGTGTCCGGCGACTGAAACACCAACCAACCAGACTCCACGTCATCAAACTTTCATGATCCACGTCGCGTGTGAATGCGCGGCGGAAGAGCATCAGCTGCGTGTGAGCTGCTACCCTTCCCGGAGAGAGAGAACATTTCGCATACGTTTTCTAAATAAGAGATAGCGAATCGTCCGATCGCGATGCGTCCGTCTGAAAAAAATTTATCATAGAACACAATATCTAATCTCATTACTTTCCTCCTCGATATAATAATTTTCTTTGAAATCTCTTCTTTAAAATGTTTGTTATCGAAGAAACTGTTTCTGACCGAGAGAACAGAATGTAGGCCAGGACGCGCTCGGGATGCCGATCCCGAGTGACGCGGTTCGCGTTGCGTTGTGTCGTCGATCATGCATGATGATGCATTTCGCAATTATGGCGACCGACCGGGGTGAGAGTTATTATCATCACCGGAACGAACGAGCGCCGTTAACGATCAAATTCCAAAGACCGTAATTCCGGGGGCGAGCACGCGCGCATACACTCACACTCACTCAGACATACATATATGTATGTGCATATTCGGGAGCGCATAGAGCGCTTGATCTCTTCCAAATTCTCTGTCCCACCCCACCTATCAATCTCAGCAATTTGTCGATTGATCGAAGCCTGACCATTTCTCACGTTTTCCTTCCTCTGGCTACACTTGCACGTCCCTCTTATACGCGCAAGCTCTTCAATTACGTTGATCTCTTCGTAGTGTATATAGTAGAACTCTGAAGTCCGCAAAGAGTGCGCTTTCATTGATACGAACGACGACGAAGACACATCTTCGATCTTCTCGAGCTATATCAAGATGATGGTTTTCAAAGTTCGTACAATATTTTGATTATTGTATTTATTTTTCTAGAATCAATCTATCAATACCTTTGCAAAAACGAATGACACGATGAGCTACTGTTGAAAATAGTTCTTGAAAAATACTTGAAAATATTTATTTCTTGTTTAACTTTAATTCAAAAAGCCTTTTTGAATGAGATTTTATTTTTTTCACATTTCCACATTTTTTTATCTTTCTAAAATATCTGCAACTAGAAATCCTGAATCATATGCTCGTGTGTTGGTCTTCATCAGATAACCAACACAATAGTAAATACGTTGTTGCAGAATTGGCACCAAAACTTGGATCAAAGGATTGCTCTATGAATCTAGCAACTCTACCTCTGACGAGATGGAAATTTGACCGCCATATTTACCAGCTCGCCGCTAGAATGGTTTCCAGTTTAGTCTGGTTTAGAAACTCAAGAATCAAAGGCTTTGAATGCTCTACGATTCCATTGCCTAACAAGATCAAGATTGTATCATCGTCAGTCGTTCTTCTGTTCGCTTACTCCGTTAATTAATGTTATTGTTACAAGTCGTTCAAAGTTACATGTATATATCAATTGCAGAGAGGGGTGAAAATAACAGATACGTTACTGAAGCGATGAAGGGGTGGCTTACATCGATTAGGTGTAGCACAAATATGGTTTTGTACAATATAGTAGACACGTTTATGTATTATGTTGTAATATACACACATATGTATTTATGCGCGGAGGTCTCCGCGCTCCGTTGTATATGTGTGTATTTACGTATATATAATATATGTATATATACGTTTATAGCGGAGTGGAGCGTAGTGAAAGACATAGGCGAGGCGAAGCTTCATCCTTTCTTTTTTTCCGATTCAAGAGACGGACCTTTTTCGAAACTATTTTGTTGTCGTTAACGTGATCGCAAAACGAGTCTGCAAAATATATGGCGACGATTTTCACGAGCGAGTCTCACTAGTCAAAGGAATTCTTCGCTCGAGTATCCCTCGAGATTCCATTTGGATGAGCTATGCGCGGTGAAACCCTGAAGAGTTTCGTTCGTGTCTCACAGCAGCGAGTAGAAGAGCTATCCATTTTCTATGAACTTTTTACATGACCGCAGAGGGACTCGACATAAGTCGAGAATAAATAGAACTATTTTAACTTGGAAATTGAAACTCATAAATTTAATTATACTGTAATTATAACTTGTGAAATAACTTGCTTGCGTCAAAGAATTTTGTTAGATTGTATCTAACAAATAGATTAAATGATTTGAATGGTATTATGTTAGGAGTTTTAATGTAGTAGAAAGAAAATTTAATTTTTTCGGAAATATTATATATTTATTTTTAAATCACAGAATTTATATATAAATTCACAAAATTTATATTGTATATATCTTTACTTCTTTAAATTGTATGATTGTGTGGAAGAAGATATTAATTATTGTTTTAATGTCATTACGATAAACAGACAAAATATATCTTTTCTTTCATTATTTAATTATTATTAGAGAGACGAAGTGACACAAAATTTAATATAAGATGATAAGAGGATTCAGTTTGTGAAACTTATCTAAGTTGCTAATTTTGAATCCCTCTGCGGCATAAAAGCGCAACGTACAACGCAAAAAGTTCATAAAAATAGCGAAAGATCAGGCTCCCTGCTTTTCCTCATTAGACGACAAAATCGATCGCTATGCCACGTGTTTGCTGCGTCACTGGCTGAAGAAGCAATGAATTAAAAATAATCACACGCGCGCCACAACATCGTTATACATGATACGAAATTAGCGATCATATCGACGATTCCGTACGTTTCCCGCGGTAACTTATTCTGTTGTCGCACAACAAGAAAGAAACAGACATCACTATAATGAAGCAAGGGAGCATAGATGTAGCGGATACAGCGCAGAAACACGATGGACAATCAGCGATAGCGATCGAACAAAAAATCGCATCCGATTGAACTTGATTCCGTCTCTTGAATCAGACATGTGCGCGGACTATCTGCTGGATGTTAGATTGGTCCATAGACCGACTTACTCAGTGGCTTTCGCAAAGGGCATTCCAATGAAGGTAGGGCTCAGTGTCTCGGTGTACATCTCCATTCCAGTTCCACGCAGGTAGTCATTCTGCCAATCCTGCATATCGGGCGACTGGTACCAATCAACCAACCATTTCTAAATCACACACGCTCCTATGCATGTACGGATTGTGCGCGTATGTCCACAGTGAGGTGCTCGTGCCCGATTACTTCCGGTGATGCGACGTGACATGATGCGAATCTCAAGTCACTTCCGCGAAACGCGTGACGATGAAATGCACGCAAATGATTTACACGATTTGCGAACCACGAGTTATCGAAAATAATTTTATCAATGATGATATCAAACGATTTATCTTTATTTTGTAGCTAAAAATTTGTACGCTCAAACACAAATAATCGCAGAATCAACAGGATTTTGCGGAAAAAAAACGGTTGATGATGTAAGATTTCTTTTATATACCCGATCACTGTGAACAGTTCAGTAACAAAGACCTATACGAGGAGTTGCGTTCAGACATGCATAGATTAAATGGCAGGTGCACTGCCGGAGAACGACGTTTTACTGACCGTCTTGAAGGATCGCATCGCGAAGAGATTCGCCATCATTGTGCTGAATCCAGGCGCGAGGCAGGACTGCGCGATGAAACCTAGTTTCAATTCGGCCAAGCATATAACGTCATCACCCTGTTTCCAGTCCCATGATGGAATGTTTAATAAATAGGCCTGGAACAGAATACGGTACACAAGATTAGAATTATTGTTAATAAAAACATATAATTGTTATAGAAAATATATTTTATTCTTGAAAAACATGTACATACAACTTTGGAAAGTATAATAACATCAACTTATATCCTTGCTTTATAAATCGCATTTCGTTTGAAGCTAGACTTATAGCCGAGCTTTTTTTCGATCGCTCGACAGTGGTTACCTTGTTGTGATACTGCATTAATTGAATGATAACGCGAATGTCATCCGAATAATTCTTGATAGAGATAACGCGCATGATGTTCGCCGCGTCTTCCGCATCCGGGTCTTGACAGTACTTGTTCGCCAGTACCAAACACGCGTCCGCCTCATGTACCTAAAAAGCATGGAAATAATCCGTTTTATGCGATCTGTTGCTTTTTGTAATCGATTAATAGATAGGAAAAATGTATATTGGGCAGGACGTTGGTCTTTAAGCGATAGCAAAATAGAATAGAAATTGTTCCACGAACGTATATTTGCAATCGGTGTAATAAGTAATTTTAGATTTTTCACTAGAATATATTACTTATTAGTATGTTCATTTGTGGAATATATATGCAGGCATTTTAAAAAAAAGTTATGACTACTGTGAATTTGGTATTAATACTAAAATATAAAATAAAATACTTTAAATATTTAAAGATATTTTTAAAATTTTAATAAATACTGTGATTAATTCAAAATTTAATTTTTTGGACGCCTGCAAAAATTATCTCGCATTCTTCACTAAATTCCAAAAAATGTAAATGGAGTTATGAAAAGACAATTGAAAATCATAAATCAAAAAGATGCATATATTATTCTATAAAATTACAATGACGTTAAAATGTAATCTTTTTATTTTATTTAAAAAATCCAAAATTACTTATTATATAATTCAATATAATGGAGCGAAAAAGATAAAATTATTGATTAATAAAATCGTTATAATCAATAAATTGTGTTGGTTTATCAGTAAAGAGAAAAATGACTGTTTGAAACGCGTCGCGATCGTCGAAATTAGTACGGTGCGTGTAAGCTGCTAAATCTACAGACCGTCGATCTACGATTATATTTAGAAAGTAATTTTTCTTCTTATATTTATTTGTACAAATTTTTTTCCAAATTAGAAAAATTTTATATGATGGACATAGCATCGTCGAAAATACAACATATGAAACGGAAAATTCTTCGATATAAAGGGTACTATAAAAATATGCATCTACAATAAAAGTTATATAAAAGCATTCAATGAGAGACAACAATGACTACAAATATCGAAGATTCGCACGGCTAATATAATTAATCATTTCACAAAATATGAGATAATCAAGTTAATTGAATTCAAAATGAAAACAAAAATTTATCAAATCTGAATTGCAACGATTTGCTTCGTGTACATTACTTAATTTAATTGCCAATTATAATTGCTGACATAATTTCATGATTTATTACTGTCAACAATTTCATACGCAACACATTTTATTTAAGAATTTACAATTCTTGAATTACATAAGGTACACTTAGAATATAAATATTTTGGTAATAAAAAAATTTGATTTAGTATAAAATAAAATTTACAAAAGCAATAAGACATAAAAATGTGAAATTTCTCTGAAATTTCTTCTGTGCGCACCTTCGACGCAGCCGTAGAATCGAATAATAATTGAAAATATGAAAGCGATTCTATGGAACATTCCTTGGATGTGCAAACATCATCGATCATTGGGGGGGGGGGGGTTAGAGGTCAGTCGGTTCGTCTAGGTTCTATACATCTGAATAATGGAGAAGCGCCTCTATCTACATGCTAAATCTATCGGCTAACAAGATGTTGGCATTAACCTCGATTGTGTAAAAAGAAACTACACAAACAGAGAACGTACCGTCCCGTCTTCGTCAGTGCAAGATCGATACACTTAACAGATACCACGATCGACTATCCCACCAGATACTAAGTCTCTAACAGAAACTATCGTCTGGAAAGTAATCGTCTGGTAAACCAGTCTCTCCGAGAAATACACGGGCACTTACCCACTCGGGTTGACAGCAGGCATGGGTCTATCCAGTGGATGCAATACAACCTTAAAGGGACTTTTTTCACGTGGGTATGCATAAAAGTGTCTCCATATGTGTACGTGTCTATGTGTTGGGAGAAATTGACGTTGCTTTCCTCTCGGATTTGCTGCCGGGTATGTATTGATAGAAATAGGGGATGAGATAGGTAGACAGAAAGATAGATAAATTGATAGACAGATAGACAGAGGCTATTAGACCGGGACGACGTTACTGAGGTGAATACGTGAGGCCGAATATCGGGTTTTTGATCATGGGCGCTCTCAGATCTGCAACCCCGATTGTTTTATATAAAACTTCGCGGATAATTGATCGAATCTGAGACCAGCTATTGCAAATTGACGAGACACGAAAGCGGACGACAGTATACGAAGACGCGCCGGTGGGGTATCTTGTAACATCGTCAATGTGTACGAGCATAAAGGGAAACATACAGGCAACAAACATCCTGGAACAATAGCGTTTGTTATCCGCACAACGTCATTTCCCGAACGTCTACCGATCGCCCACGGTAGCAGCTGTAACATTGCTACTTTCACGTCATCGATTTTTCCAATGAACAACTCGAGCAAATTACAATCTGCTTATGTCGTCTGCAAACATCGTTGTTTCAAGCTTTCACGAATCTGCTTATATAAAACGGAAATGACATATGCGATACGTATTATAAATATTTATTTCAAACGTTTCTAATAGATAATAAATTTGAAATTTCAAAACAGTGTTCTCTTGTTAGAATATGTATATTACAAGACAAAATAAATTCAGAGACACAAGAAAATCTTTAGTAAAACACAAAACAATCAACAATAGATTCAGATTAATACAATGAGATTTTAGAACATTCTAAATTGTTTAAAATAAAAAGCATTAATTCTTTTCTAAGCATTAATTACGCGATAATAAAATGCTGGTACCGTGCGCGCTAAGAGATAGAACGATCCGTTGGGTCACAGGACGTCAAACATATAATAGAAAAGGA
>NW_017259192.1:2674318-2676066 GCF_001594045.1 Atta colombica | reverse complement strand
TATATATATATATATATATATATATATATATATATATATATATACATATATATAGGGGTTTAATGCTCATATCTTGTATCAAGGACATAGATTGTTCGATCGTGGTAACAAACTCACCTTAACCCGCTGTAGATCAATCGGGTTCATGATGGTCCCCTGAAAGAACTCCACGGTGGTGAAGTGCCGCTTGAACAGTCCTTCCAGTTCGAGATCAGGCGGTTTCCTGAACGGATCCGACAAAATGATATGATTCCTTTTATAAATAACATTCACCTCAGCTGTCGACAGTCGCGTCCTTTTTTGCGAGAATATCGGTTGAGTAGGCCGACAGAGGAATCAGCAAAGATTTCGTTAGAACGTAAATGTAATACAAATTCATTATGCATACTCGTAACTTTTCGAAGGAAAACCATGTATTGCATTATTTTCGATTCGTTTAAGTTCTCTTGACGATTTCCATTTTAATCAAGCCGAAATCACGACAGATTGAATGAACTATGGATTCATCCTCAAAGGGAACGAGTACGCTGATATATAATAATAAATCTCTAAGTAAATTCTCTACTGCAGCTGAGTCGGCTCCATAGCTCAATACAGCATACCATGCAGTCGCAGGCGGTTGCTTTGCTACGTAAATATATATATATATATTTTACATATATATATATATGTATAAATATATAGATACGTATGTATATCTTTCATCGTCCGGTGCCGCGTCGTTTTTGCATTCACAGGGTATACTCAAAAAGCTTCACTTTATATGACCATATTGCGAGCTCCAATATAGTAAACTTGAACAATCATTGGAGTTTCACGCGGAAAACCGCAGGAAAATGTGTTCCAACGAAGCGAACTGAAGTTTTCAATCATACCGCACCGGACGTTTCGATAGTTCATGAAAGAAAGAAGAAAGAGAGAAAGGGAGCGAAAATCGAGAAAGAGAAAAAGAGAGAAAGAAAGTAAATCTAAATGTAGCGAGCATTTCGTGTGATTCGCAGACGTATGCGTACGCACGAATCATCAGATATGAGAGATTCTATAAAAAGTAACGATAGCGATTATATATAGTATATTAACATGAGACTGCATGACGTGTGACATAAATATATATGTATGTAAATATAGATATATAATATATATATGCATAAGAGATACATAAGTATATATATATATATCGATCGACCATCACGGCGTGTTATACCCAGGCGAATAACCGTGTAATAACCTAAAGAACTGCAAGGAAACAAGAAGCACGAGCGGCCACGTGGAGGGCATTGATGGAGGGTTGGTTGGTTGATGGAGGTTTTCGTGTGGTGGTTGTTCTAGGGTTCAGGGTACCTTGACGCGCTCCAGATCCACAGCATTCATCATGGTGCCCTGAAAAAACTCCACGGTCGTGTAATGCCTCTTCAGGAGACCCTCCAATTCGAGATCCGGCTCTTTCCTGAAAGAAAGCAAACCACTCCTTACGACTATAGCGATCAGACAGCACCCGTGGAAAGCAGCCGTTTCACTTATCCTTCACGTTACTGGACAATCCGATCCCTTGATGGAAAATTTTTGTTTGTAATTTAAAACTTCTCTCTTGCTAGAATATAACAAAGTTTTACGGTCGATAAAACGCGAAACTAATGGAGTCTGATCACTTTAAGTCGCTTGGCGACGAAAAATCTCTCGAAGGGCGACATATACTCACCACAAAGTCGCCAATACAGAAAATAGAATGGTATTATATATATATATAT
>NW_017259192.1:2671824-2673187 GCF_001594045.1 Atta colombica | reverse complement strand
TATATATATATGAAAGAAATGAAGAAAGAAGTTAAAAATGTTTCAGAGATTCGGGTGTTGTATCAACGAATAACAGTTTTGTTTATGTACGAATAAACAATGATATATTATTACCGAAGTAAAATGCATAAAATTTTTATTTCCTGTAAAAATGTAAATAGAGTATATTGTGTGTGTTATTGCATTTAATAGAATATTGTCAAATAACATATCAATGACCGCCGTTTGCAGACGCGTTAATAGATGATACATAAAACTGATAAATGATATAAAATGATTAGATGAATAATAAATTTTATAAAACACGTTTACGCCAGGAAATAACTCTTTCGAAACTACCCACGATATTAATCGTGACACGAGATATACAATCCAGTAATGTCGAAAGGGTTAATACCACATTTGACGTAAACCGGCAAAAATATCAGTTTTACAAAAGCAGCGGTCATACCTATGCAAGAAGACAACTTCTACGTCGACGTCCTCGCGATCCTCATGTAGGAAATCCTTGAGGAAGTGCGAGACCGATTCGTAGGTGATGTGGCCGCACACGACAATATGTCTGCCAACACAATGAGCAAATTAGACGACATTCTTAAAGAGACGGTATTGATGAATGACATAGGAAAAGAAAGGGAAACTCTTTCAAGCAACTACCAATATACACGCTCTAAGTAGAATATGTAAGTCAACTACAGACCCAATTACTCAAGTTGTTCTCTCTCTTGCTGCAACTTTTGTTCACTTTAATCTGTTCTTTCTACTGAATAAACTTTTTCGAAACGCATATTTATCACGTTGTCTTCCAATATATATATGTATGTATTTATTTATAAGGACAAACAAATGATTATACCACCAAAAACAGCGAAATAAGAAGAAAGAGAGAGAAGAACATTGATATTGATGAAAAATTATTTTTTATTTTTTCCCTTTGTGCCATTTTAGTCTGCTGCCACAGTAAAATCTTTGTTAGAAGTTGTTCTATTTAAGATTAATTATATTTACCGATATATATAGCTTAAAAAGAAGAAATAAAACATAAATTTACATTAATAAGCATTATTTAAAAAATATAATACTCAATGAAATCGAACGAGCTCATTTTACAAAATTAAGATGGTCATAAAAAAAGTAATAAAAAAATAAAAATTACTTGGCACTGGAATAACGCATACTCTGTTTGAAAGAGTCACGCGCATAGTTATTAAAAATAAGTTAAAATATAATAAATCAGTGGACTAAACTTACCAAGATTGCGCTAGGAATTGGAGTGATTCATTTTAACCAATTAAAATAATTACTATACACATACCTATGTTGATAAATTAGTACCGCTAGATTATATATATATATATATATA
>NW_017259192.1:2669888-2671567 GCF_001594045.1 Atta colombica | reverse complement strand
TCATGTACCGATGTCCTTGTTCAATCCTAGTTTCTCATAATCGTCATAAACCGTCTTAATTTCGTGCAACTTTGCAAAATCTTTCGCACGTGACAATTGTCGCGCTGCAACGGCGATGATATCATGCTCATCAGCTGGTAAAGATTGCAGTGCCGTTACAAAATCATGCGAAATCTTTCCTGCACTAGCAATGCCCCATCGTAAAGTCATCATCTAAATTTTTCGAAAAAGAAGTTTTATCAGTTTAACATTGACCTAGATCTAGTGTAATACGGATACTAATTATAGTAACTTTCTATTGAATTTTGTCTTAATTTCGGCGATACGTGTAATATATATATATATATATAATGTACATACACAAATCAATGCTAATAAGTGTTAAATACGCACGGATATACAAGCTCATTCATGTGTTAGTCACCGTTATGTATGTTAAAAACAAAACTCTCTTCTACATGTATAACTTCTACGTGCTATGTATTCATATCGATAGTGAGAGACGTATTCCTACATCTATAAGTGTCACATAACAAGTAAAACCAATTTATAAATGGTGCCCAAAGATAATCAATGGACTCGCAAAGGAAAAATAGCGGTGTTCGACCATTCCATGCTTTATGTCATCTACTCGGTGATGTTTGACTTCATCATGAACTCAGTAGTCTTTCATATCGCGCGATTTCTCTCATCACTTATGGATCACGCAATAGGTGCTACTGGATTCAATGCGAGCCCGATAGTACTCGAGCAGAATTACCGATTACTTTTGTTCTAAACGTAAAGGGGACCGATGCCGTGTGCATATCGAGATGTGAGCATGTGTTGTGGATATGAACTGTTGTAAGTCGTGTATCGATCGCTGCCCAATTGATGATCAAGTGAAAGTAACGCGGATTTGTCGAAAATTGGATGCGCCCGTTGTATCTTGGATTGTCCACGTGAGAAAAATCATGCTCATACTTGTTCATACAAAGTGAAAGTCGGATTCCCGTGAGTCTTCTGACGTGACGTGAAATTATTCACACAAGAGTTCCTGCGATCGTTCCGTTATTAGAGCATGTCTTTATGTAATCAGAACGTTTAATTTATTAAACACGCTTGCGATGCTATTAAGTGAAGTTGATCCAGAATCATTAAACCATAGTATCTAACGGCCAGTATCAACGAACGTCGATGAAAAACGGTGCGCAACACGAATGACACACGCTATGAAGGACGGCTAAAAATGTCAACGGTAATTTTCGCGAAGCATTTATCATCATAAAAGCTCTTCTAGATTATTACTATCGTATATGCGCGGATACGCGTATATCATTCATCGATAGGCAAACGTCATCACGTATTTGGATCAGGTGCTCGAATGATGCGATCAGCAGCGTGTTATTGTTGTGTAGCTTCTTACGAAAGCTACGTTTGCACTAGTTGTGAATGATAGTTGAACCGAAAAGTTCTGAATTGTCTCTGATCTATGTTGTTCATTTCGGCCCACCGAGGATGTCCTCAACCAGAATCCCTGAGCTACATATGAGACCAGCAATCTCAATAACATATACACATATTTATTTAGGCAGTATATTCTTCTTCATTTTACCCTCTTTAAGGTTTACGAATACGCAAAAACGATCATTAATACTGTCTAAAACACCAAGATTATTACACTGAAGTGGTACAACATT
>NW_017259192.1:2652684-2669788 GCF_001594045.1 Atta colombica | reverse complement strand
ATATATATATATAATATATGCATTCAATTGTTCGGATGATGCAGGGTACATGCTGGACGTTTAACCCCTTGCACTCGGAAAGAAATACAGCTCGACATATCAAAGCGATTCGTTTAATAATAATAATAATAATAAGTATATTGCTCCAATGTATATTGAATAATTAACTCAAGACTCGTGCAAATTTCTGTGGCTTATCAATGCGACGTACAATTGTGCCTGCTAAGCGCAAAGTTGTCACATCTGTTTACGACAGATTGCGTTAAGTGTCTCAATTTAAATTCCCTCAAGAACAGGGTTCACGGCTGGCGCAATGATTGCGATATTAGTTAATTAAGCAGAAGCATTAAACAAACAAGTTGATCTAGACATGACACCCCTTGTTAAAATCCACTTAAGACTTGCGCGATTTATTTGCAAAACAGAAACGTAGAACGTTTCATGCAAAATTTTTAATATTATATAAATATCTCGAAATTTCAGTGAAGAAACTTCTTGCTAATTATTTCGCGATTTTTGTTTCACGTTCTACGCTTTATGCGTATGTCAAACTGCATGACGAACCGTATTTATTCCAAGTGCGATCAGTGTGAACAAACAAGCTAACACCAGTTGCTGAGTGAGGTGGATAGGATATGATAGTAGACGGCCAGTTGGGTCTGTTGAAGGGAAGGTTTTGCCGGAATAGACTAGAGTTCAGGAATGTTTGGAGCGGCGGCTGCACTAAGGCCGACTGATAACTAGTGCAATGAGCTGGTACGGAAATGCGGTTTTGCGATGCTAACACTGATCTCTAAATATATAGATATAGATTGAAGGTAAGGATTCATCGGAATCGGAATTTCTTGATGAGGATGTTTATACGTGCTTCTATCAGAAGACTGCATTCACGGGAATTAGATAAGAAAGGGATCAAAAAGGAAATCAGAATGTTATATGTGCGCCCATGTACCTGTGTTAGAAAAAGTGTAACAGAGACATAACAAATAAATGCTGAAGGATAAAGGTGAAAGTTACATAGACTCGTGTACGGGAGGACATTGTAGGTATAATGGCAATCGGGACTGGAATTCAAATCGGAGAAACTAATTGGTTGGTTGTGTCTCTCACCTGCGACCTCGCTCGTTCTTCAAAGTGCCGCCGTACTTGTTTCGCGTCCCGATCAGGTCAATTATCTCAGGGATACAACTGGCGAATATGGCCTACACCACGTAATAGAACAGAACATAACACTCGCATCAATACACTTGTGTGACAGGATTGGCAGTAGTTTACTTTTGCTTTTTTTTCTTTTTACATGTATTTTGTTCGGTTGATCGATCAATAAGTCGATTTTAATTTTTCCGACGTTGTGTCGCGATGTCGGGATGATAGTAATCATTAAATGCTGGTTACACTATACGTCTTTTCATTTTTCATTAAATGGGAAGACAAGGGGAAGAGGATATTTGCATTTATAAAATCAGATTTAGGCTCGCGAAATGCGCAATTGCTATTAGAGACACGATCAGTGCTGCCACGTCTCCACGAAAATTAATGATCTGTTGGATATGAAACACATTATTCATAAAAGGGCAGGGTAGGTAACTACCTATATTTGTAAATCCTACACACCTATACCTAAGCCTAATGTATACTACATGTGCCAATATGTCTCTACCTAATTTACTGAAAGATCTGTTTATGTCTATGTTTTTTCATAATATAATTTTGCGCTCAATACATTGTAGATAATCACATATCGTTCTTATTAAGAAAACTAAATAATTTTTATGTATAATCCGCTTAAAATATCTTTGATTTGTTTTAATATATTATCCTTTTTAAAAATTTTTCTTTCCGAATGCATTTATATTATTTATTGTATATAAAAAAACTATGTCATTATTCGTTTTTTTAAGAAGTCAAGGAATATTATACTTATTATTTAATCAAATAAATATCGTTTATAACAAATTTTATAACAAATTAAAAAAATTAACTCGACGATTATGGAGAGCAAATTTTTAGATCTTCAAACATCAACGCGAATAAATTTATAAAAATATGTAAATAATGAAAAATTTGATATAAGCATTTTTACAAAAATTTAATGAATAAAAAAATCCAAAAATTGCCACTAAGAGTATCACAAAACATTTTTAAAATACTTTACATTTAATTACAAAAATAATATTAATTACATTTATATATATAATTACAAAATCTGTATTTTATGTTTTAATAATCAAATGAAAAATTTTACTGATATTTAAAATCAAAATTGCTTTAATTATGAATTACATTAGTTATTTAGATATGTCTTGTGTCAATAAATAAATATTAATTATTCAGTTATATTTATTCATAAATTAATTAATTTAAGTCAACCATTATCAAAATTATAAGATCATTTTCCAAATTCGCATTACATCTTCTTATTCATAGTCCCTATTTACAATGGAACAAAATGCGAACTTCTTATTAAAAACTTAGTTAGTGAGCGATGTTAGCGTCTGGTTAATGTTAATTACTCGTTCACACTAATACAAGGTACAATCGACACAAGACATAATAAATGCAAGAATATAACATATATGTATTTTTGCAAAATCTCGAATGAAATATATGTACATTGTTTTAATCAGGATTAATAATGAATCAATGAAGTTATGCTACAGCACACACATTAATGTCGATCTCTTTCTTCATCCTCTAGAAGCGAGCATACGAAATGCGCGCTGTTCGCGTAAATATTGTTGTATATTATAAATGGATATAATGTAAAGCTGTCCCTTATGAGCATACTCTGAAATCCTGAAAACTTATCTATAGAAGAAAGTCTATCATCGATAGACTATCCAAAATTAGATATAACATATTACGCCATATTAATCAAAACATTTTCTTTATTATCTTTTATTAACGAATATCATTTACGAATATCATTTACTGCCAAATGGTAACAATACTCTTATTATCGGAAGTAAAAGCCAATCGACAATCTGATGAACGAGGAAAATCTAATCGCGAGAAGCGATACGTCTGCGGCAACGAAGTCTGTGAGCGCGTAATTGCATTACAATCATCATTACGATATGTAAATTAGAACAGTTGAATAGTTCTTGCCGAAAAAAATGCCAATTTTGCGACGGTATTCCTTGAGGTATGAGCCAGTCAATCTACGTTTCTGTACGTGTAATATGTATATGTATGTGTATTGTGCTACTTTCATCTCGCGATTTGTGGTGACGCGATAGAAGCATAATTTGCGATTGAGGCTAACCGAGGAGTGATGTTCCGAGCAGGCGTATATTCGTCGATCACCGCGCATCAATGCACATGTAATGCGTATATAACACATTGGACGTTCACAATCGCCCCGTTCTCATCCCCCTTCCTCTTTGCCTCGGTATGCGCCTGCATATGTCGCGAATACGTTACCCGCGTGTCATATGGAATGATGTGAGGTATGCTCGATGTGACCCCAAGCTAGACTACCTGTATGTCCGCAACAGGAATCATGAGTTGGCGCTTTACGACGAACGACGGGGAAGACGAAACCGTAGATCCGATCAATTTTTCATTCGCGCGTCCCGGTCAAAAGGTCATAGACGCGCACGTTCCATTGCACGTCCGCTCGATATTTTTACCGTGACGGCGACAATAAAATCCGTTATCTCGGACAAGGTGGCATAATTGAGTCCACACGTACGCTACCGTATCGCTTGTATGTATATCGTATCGCTCCTGCAAGTGAGTCAAACTAAATTGAAAAAAATTTACGAAATTGAATTTATTGAATTGAATTTACTAAAATTTACGAAGATAAATACACTACGGAAATAGAAATTATAGTTTTCATATTTTCAGATTGATTCCTATTTTCTATTATATTATTATTAACCTCATTCATCTCAAAAATGATGCAACTAAAAAATTGTGTTATTTATTACAAAAAAATGAGTTAAACAAACATTATTCTATCAATCGTCAAAAGTAAACTAATTTAACTTTACTTAACTTAAAAAATGATAACTAAAAAAGATGTGGATTTTAATTAAGAAACAAAAATGACAAAAATGACATTTCATCATGTTAAAAATATATTCTTTTATTCAGTATTATTAGTCAATAACTTTCTTCTTTAAAATTAAAAATAATATTTTTCCTTTTCTGATGGGAAATCTAATTTTTTAATTGTGTTACTTTTGAAGTAAGAGAGCGATGTAATTAAATATTACGATAAAAACCGTTCGTATTGCTTGTTAATTTTTAAAAGCTTCGTCAAGTGATTTTGTAGGATCATTTTAATTAGATTCTCAAAAAGATATATTATCAAATATTTTGTTTAATTTTCATTAGAAGCAGTAGAAATTATCTCTTCGCCGGGTTACGTCGTTCTGCGCCACAAATGAATATAGCGTTGTGTCGCAGTTAATCGTGCACAATTTCTACTGATAGAATCCCTAAAAACAGCAGTTGTACCTACGTCTGCACCTGCTACTGCGCTATTTTAAATGTCAAAAACCGTGTATGTGTTTGTATATTAAGCCAAGAGGAAATATCGCGATTGAACCGGAGACGACCGCTCTCCTCGCTCACGCATCGAACGAGAGAGGGTTGTTCTCCCTCTCTAAAGGCCATTCCGTATTAGGGGATCGATCGCCTTTCGACAATCTACAAACTAACCAGAACACTATCGCATGCCACCAAAGAAACTCAATGTGGAAGAGAGCTTGGAATAGATAGATGGGTAAATAGATAGATAGACAAAGAGGAAGAACGAGAGAGAAATTAACAAAAAAAGAGAGGTATCCACGATTTGCTCTCTTTTTGGAAAAGGAATTTAACCGAGTGTGATTGAATTTCTTTCGTTCATATAGGAAAAGTAATATTGCTCCCGTATTATTATAACGTCGCGTTGACGATTTATTTTGAAGATATTAAATACAGTCTTATGTTGAGAAATATCAACATCATCCGCAACTCGCTGCTTCACGTATTTTGTTTCCACGTATTTTAATCATTCGGTATTTATGATAAATTGTTGGAAAATCTGTGACATGTATTCAATACGTGATGCTGCATAAAAACAATTATATTCCTTAAGGGATAATTTGCTCTAGATAGCATAAATAAATGTTTTGCTCGTTTATCTCAAGCAAATGTTACTGCGTACGTAACTAAATCTAGATAGATGTTCAACTAACAAAAAAGCATGTTTTATAGAAAAATGTCAATACAGACTTTACTGGATAAAAATCAAAAAGAAATATGTGTAATCTGTCACGTCGCTGCGCGAATTAATAAAATATATCTTAAAATCTATTTCACTGCGTGAACTTTATAAATAGGAAAATAATTGTTTAAATAAGGCAAAGGTTTTCGTTTTTTGTTCCATAACTAATGATATTACAATGTATACAGAATATTGAACGAAAGAGAAAAGATATATGTGTTTCGTTAATATAATACACGTATACAATATTCTAATTGCCTGACAGACAAAAAGCTAAAATTGTCTGCATTGACATGTAGCTCGAGCATTTTACGGTCAACTAGCTGTCATATGTTGATACCAACATCATCCACGCGTGCAGAAAACTATAACGTTATTATAGTTGACATTCATCATTGATATTGTTCGTATAATGCAGTATAATATACGTGTAATGTGAAAATAAATAAAATGGCGCGTCCGCGCTAGCTAATCTACACGGTAACTAGATTACCGAGACACATTATGCACGCGATGTAAGCTCTTCACTCAGGTAACCACTCCAACCTACCTCTAATCTCGTTGTAACGGAAAGCAAACCCGTGCGCCCAATGCGAAAAATATGTACATATCGTTAAGCGCCGCAGTGGGGAAGAAAAAGGTGATACATAATGTAAAAGCAAAGATAACTATTTTAGTAAAGATACGAATACAGATAAGAATCTCTTATCTGTCCCGTGATACTCGAAGCATATCCGACGACTTAACAAAAGGAGGAGAACGAACTACCTTTCGTAACCGTGCGATAAGGCAATATTATAATATATAAATATATTTAGATATGTAATATATAGAAAGAGAGAAAGAGAGAAGGAAAGAAAGATGCAACAATTAATAATTCGTCTCTACTAACGTGTGTATGTATAAAAAACGCGTGTGTTTCTCTTTCCACAAAAAATCCAAGCATATCAGTATGTATTACCAAGATATCTGCTAATTAATAAAAAGTGGGTAAGAAAAGCGGTGAAAATAGAGCGTGTTAAAGAAATGGTGAGATAAAAGTGAATAAAAAGAGGAAAAGTGGTTCGAGAAATTTGAAATTTCTTTAATAACCACATAGATCCATATATGTGATCCGAAAGGGTTGGAATAAAGAAGGAGTAGATTTGCTAATCGAAGAGTCATCACAGATAGCGAGAGTGGTCCCGTTTGCCTAAATGTATTATGAAAGCCCGATGAAACGATATATTTCTTTTTTCTCTTACTTTTTTTATCGAAAAAAAATGGAGTCTCGCGCATAATGTTCGGTCTTATCTCGCTTCCTCCGCATGAGAATAAACAATATCAATTAGTTTTGTCGAAGTAAAACTAGCAAAAAGTCTACAAAAAGTATAAAATCCGCAAATTCATAGTCGGAGAACTGGGTCGCGCGCATCAACAACGGCGCAATCATTAAGATACACGGATACCATATTTATCCAGCTTCTATCATTTATATTTTCTCGCGCTAAACTTTTTCGCTGGTACGATAACGAAATGAGAAAATGGAAAACACGTTGAGCGTTTACAATACTAGAGATTTATCTTACGAATTGCTCCCGTTCTCCCTCCCGATAAAAGTGTCTCTAATTGCGAATCGCAGCGATAATATGACAATATCGGTAAATCGTAATCGGGGAAATTGTGATCGCCGCATTACGAGACCACCCGCTATCCCAGGGTGATTTCGCTACTTCTCGTATCTATGTGACTACTGTGAGGACAACACGGGGGCTAATTTCAAGGGTTTGTTTCATGGCTGGCTTCCACGTAAGTGGATTTCTGGGGTACCTGCGTCCACGCTCGCGGCTGTACTGGCCACCGTACTTGCTGCGATTCGCGGCGAGCTCCGTGATCTCTGGGATCCAGCTGGCGAACACCGCCTACACACCCACAATCATCCGTTGCCGTCAGAACAGACCCCTATCTTGAATTTTTTATATTTGTTTTTTTTTTAGTTTTCTTTCTTTTTGTTCGTTCGTATTCCAGTTTAACTATATAAGTTCTGATCGCTTATAATCAAGTGATAGAGCATCACAAATCGCGAGACTGAAGATGACAGGTATGATCAATCAACTGAGACGCGATTAGAATTATAGTACAATGCTTTTTCAAAGCTGATGTGTATTTTGTATGATTAAATTGATGTGTGAATTTTTTCAATAGTAATAGTGCAAATAGTTCTTAATACAAAATCGAATATTTTTTAAATTATTATCTTAATGGTAAAAGTGTTTCTAAGATGTATTATATATTTTCTTAATGTTAATTATCAAATTCATTTTTAAAGAAAGTATACAATTATATCTTTATGAGTGTGAGAATATTATTTTACACTAAATTGAAATTGTAAAATATTAAAACAATTGTGTATTCGAATCGAATTTTAAGTTATAAAAATCATAAATTATAACGAACAAAGAAACTATAAAACTATAAAAACAGAAAATTTGAAAAGATACATTATTTTTTATTTTCCAGTTTTCAGTTGTTTCTAAATTGTTCAAAATGCTATCTATTTCTAGCAATTGTCAATTGACAAAGTATGTTTTGAATATTTTGAAACAAACTATATATAACTTTTCTTCGTTAAATAAATCAGATTAATTAAAAAAATTTATTCAAATAATATTAATAAAAAATTTTTATATAATCATGACCTTTATTAATTAACAGTTCTCTTGAATCCCGAGAAATCTTTTTTAATAAAGTTATATTCATTTACGCAATTCAATTTTTTTATAGTCGTTACACAACAATATTTTAAAAAAACATGAAGATTTCTTGTTGTGTAATTATCTAATAATCACTTCTCTTCAATCAATTTTTTAACATATTTATTAACAAATAAAATTGCTAATGATAAGATTGTCGATTTTAACACAAAATGTGGAATATATTTACTTATCATGGTAATATGTCAACAATGCGATAAACAACAATGCAATACAAATGCATAATAATGATATTATTCTAACTTACACTATCCTTCCCCCGTTTTTTTATCATTATGTATATTATAACTTATTCAAATTTTTCAACAAAAATAAACCGTAAAATGTTTGTTAAAATGCGATGATACATCTTTCACTTCGAGTCTTCAATTAATATTCAAAACTAATATCATTGAAGTGAAGAGAAAAAAAATTTTAATTATTTATACTAGCTGAAACTCTAAATAAGCAAAAAATTAATAAATGCGAATAGCGAGTATATTGTGCCAATAGTAGCTCATAACTAGATTATATCTATGAATGATGAAATTGCATAAACTGCGCGTTATTAGATTATTAATGCGCATTATAAAGAAATCAAGTGTCTCGTTCCGCGAAGAATAACAATTTATCTCTAATTCTGTGAAATGATGCGGGTTAAGTCAATATGTCAATGAAGCACAGTGCCGTTAGTTCCTTGTTCTATAAAAAAACATGCGTCATAATTCTAGAATTATGCCACTGTTAAGAAATCAAATAGTTAGTTAACTTCAATCATTTTGCGCATCTCCTATTACAAGGAGAAAAAAAACAAGTGTTGTTATCATTGCGCGAAGTATTAATAAAAATGAATTTAATAGCATGCAAACTATTATAGCATATGATGCCGGCAATTTCGAGCAATTAGCACCATTTTGAACATGGCATCGCCTACTTTTGGAATGGGTACCAAAGAATACGGCATTGAAGACTAAAGGACTAATTTTCATCTAACTTCCTTATTTTGGGAAGAGTCGGGAAGATAAATAAAAATTAGGATTTCTAAAGTGTGATTCGCGATTAGTTGCGTTCTGCAGTGATTAAGTGTATATATATATATATATATATGTTTACGTATCTTTCGAATAAAACAAATGGTCAAATCATGCAATACGATTTATGCATAATTTAAAGCAATAAAATTACATTTTCGATAATTTATGAATAATATATTATATTATCAAATCTATTGCAATCGTTTTACATGATTTGATAATTATGTATTTAATATAAGAGTTTTACTGAACATTTGAATTAATGTAGTGTAATATAATAAATAATAAGTAATTGTATTTCTGTATATGTTTTCATATATTGAAGGTAGCAGACTAAAATGGCAAACATGTAACTTGTTAAGAAAATATGTTTTTGATATATAATAGTTAATGTAATAGCGAAGAAGCTTGATAGAGTTAGAAAAAAACAATCGTTTATTAGTTAAAATAATCAGATATAAAATATCCTTAAAATTTTTTAACTTTAATTATTTTAAAAATATGCAAAAATTTCACTCTTAGAGATTAAACTCTAAAAATGCGATATAAATTCCATCAAACTATTTTCGCTCACATCACCGTATGATCCATATTTATATAATATCATCTTATGTATTATTTATATTAATATTATATCAATACGGATGTTTGTTATTTCGTGCTGTTGAAGTAGAACGATAATTAATACATGATGAATAAAATCATTTCTGTCGATAGTACAAAACACATGCATGTGACAAAACTTACTAAGCATAACTGTCTTTCTCATTTTGGACTTACATGTAGTTGTAGTTAGAATACATTTTTTTGTTAATTTGGCATCTCACGGTGAAAGGTCATTATATTCAGAATTTCAGATCATCATCAATAAGAATTAATTACGTGCACTTAAGTAATTCTAACAATTTGAACATCCAGAGATTTGTAAATTTAAAAAAAATTAATAACTCAAAAAATACTTAGAAACATAAATGGAAATTAAAATTATACAATTATATTCTTCGCAATTATAATTGTCGGGAACATGTATATTATTTAAAATTATCAAAAAATAAAGCAAAAATTAGCTCATTGAGATATACATCAATAAATATACTACTCTATGTGAATTAATTTCAAAATATATAAAACGGAAGATCAGATTCAAGGTAATAGCATTGATATTTATTACTGGCTACGCGTGTACCGATTTACGGCTCAGCTGTGCTTTATCGGCTTTAATTCGAGATGGCTACTTGGACTAATACCAAAAAATAAAATCTACTTTTGGTCGTCGCAGATGGCTCAACATTTACCTGGTCACGGGTAACCGTGACCTCCATTCAACGTGACGATAATAATAAAATCGGTCGCGACTCTTACGATGGTCACACACATGCAGCTATAATCCTCTTCAATATCTGAACTGATTTTGCAATTGCTATTTTTTCGATATAACATTAACAATTCTATATTTATTTCAATTATTATAAATGTTTAAGATAATTTTAAATTTGAAAAATATTAAATATTTTCAACATTTATGAAACAAATAGCACAGTTTATTCCATCTTTGTATATTACGTAATATTAAATTCCTAATTTTTAATATCTACTATTTTAAAATCGTTTCACTCAAATATACGTTATGCCATCCGTTTGCTGTAATAAAAATAATAAAATATAAATAAAGAGAATGCATATTTGTAATTCGCAAATCATACATTTTAATTACGCTTTTCAGCACGCGCAAAAATACATTTCGATACCGTTATACGAGCAAATATGCAGCAACCGAATATCGAGATTTTCGATTCCAAACGTTTCCACCTTTTTGAAATGAAACACTACTCCGTGTCCATCGTGAAATTTTTTTCTTCCTTGTTTTATTCAACCTTCCACCGTGAACGAGAGTTATTTAATTCATTGGGAAATGAAAGGAATGCCAACGACGATTATATACCACGCGCTCGCGCGGTCGTTATACCCCCGTCAAGTCTATATTTCCAACTGCTGTAAATTTTCATGCATTCATCATGAGTTCTCGAGCTCTTGACGTTCTGCATTAATTTAGAACGATGATGGAACGGTGATGAACGTTACCGCAATGGCAAACGTGTATACAAGTGCACGCGTGCAAATTGCACATCGTATGCATTTATGTGTGTATACGTGCGTGATTTTGTGTATATTGTAAATGTAAATTCATTAATTCTTACGAGTAAGTATAAGTATATACATAGACATACTGGAAGAGGAAAAGCAAAATTAATAGACAATAGACAGAGGGTTTGTAGGACATAAATTTGATAGTAATACCTCTTTCCATGCTCCCGCTTGTATTCGCCGCTGTACTTGGACCTACTGCCTACGAGCTCTATTATCTCGGGTATGCTACTAGCAAAAATTGCCTGCAAATAGAAATCATAACTGGAAAACACTATGCGACTACGGATCGTTGAGAAAGCAAACTGGGTCACCTATGTACGGTTGCATTTAACAGCAGTGCTTTCACGCCATATTATGGCATAAGTTGGGTGCGTGTTTCGCATCGGGAAACAACGTGGAGAAGAAAGGAGAAACACAGGCGAAAACAGGAGAAAAATGTGACTGACTGAGCAATAATCTACGTTCTACGTTTCGTGTTTAGAAATTGTGCTTGAAAAATATGTGCTTAAAAATATGATATGAAAATTGCTTTTAAATATATCAATATCATAGAACGTGTCTTGGATCGATGCATAGAGAATAAAGTGTAAAAAAAGAGTACTTTGCGCTGACAATTATTAATAAAACTTTCATTTAATAACAACAAATTTATCGAAATACTCCATTTTTTTACTGTACTTGTGAAATATTAAATAAAAAAGTTAAAATGTCTATAATTATACGCAAAAAATTGCGTACAAATATGTATTTTTTGTTAATTCTAAAAAGGATCAATTTATGTTATAATGTATGCAATAATTAATTGATAATTGTTAAGAACACGGATATATTTATAAAAAAAATCGTATTTAATTTTTTATAAGTATAATCTGATTTTATATTCTATTTATATTATTGATTTAAGTTTAATAAATTTATTAATGAATTTATTAATGAATAAGTAACATATATTTATTTTAATATAAATATATCATATCTAGTAATATATAATTTTTTTGCTGCATTTCAATACGAGCAAAAATTCCATAAAATGAATTCAAAATTAATTTTAAAAATTCAATAATTATATAGTGAATTATTTTTTATCATAATTTTGTCTTGTGCCAAAGAGATTTTATTATTATTATATTATACATCGGTATACTTACATCACGAAGATTTTGATGCAACCGTGTATAGAATTATCCAGTGTGTATGTTTCAAGTTTATATTTGTGAATGTATATACTTGTCTGCAGTATATTAATATTTAAATGTGTGAGCACATAAATAAAAGCAGTATAGTAAGCAAGAAAAAAAAATAAAAAGTACAAAAAATAGTAGAAGTGTATTAAAAATAATTAAGATCACTGTTTCTAAATTTATAATAAAGACAAATTTTCTAATTTTTATCGCTTAATAACAAAATCATATAATTAATACTCTTACAATATTATTGTATAATTTGACTTGTTAGTATATTGCTTATTTATTAAGTTGCGTATTTTTTACTAAATTTAAACTCATTCTCTCTATATTATATATTTTCAAAAATCTAATAAAATAAGGATAATAATTTAATACTAATCTTGTAATCTTTTTGCTGTTATAGAATAAACATTACATAAGATATCAAATAATATAATTTATAACAATTAGAAATTGAAAAGCAGATATGTAAAAAAGATGCAAGCGCTTTCGATGAACGGAAGCAGAAAGGAAATTCAACAAATCGATCTTGCTTCATGCGCGTGTAAAATGAAGGAAGCGCTATTATGTAAATCGTCTATAATGCCGGATGCTATGAGAAAGATATGATCCATCACAAACGATCGATAAGGTCGTGCCGTGTCACGTCACGCCACGTAATTTGCCATTAATATAGGCGCTGAAAGTGATTCGCGACTGGGCGTTTGTGTCGCGAGCTTTATAGATATTACCAGGCAACTAAAGACACTGCGATCAACGAAATTATCGTAAGAGATAGAACAGCGAAAGAGAAGTGTGTTGACACTTTGCGTTCGACATAATATACGCTCTCAAGAAACAGCCAGGGATATATAGATATCCTGTAAGTAGCATGACGAAGCAGCGAATTACGACCAGCGATCACTTCGTTGTACGACAAGTATGCGATGAAGTGAGAACTCCCGTACCAGAGCTCAGAACTTCAAAGATACTTAATGATATCACGTATTCTGGAATTTAGTAAACAGTGTCTATTAATGTGCAATCCCACGTAATAATTAACAATTACTCTGCGAATATAATTGTAAATGTATTATTTTATAATAATAAATTAAGGAAGAGAAAGATAATTATTTATACTTGAAAATAAAAATTTAATTCAAACTTGCATGGGCCTTGTAAATAATAATTTATTTGCTGGAGTTTGTAACCGAATGGCTTATGGACATTAATAATAAAGGACGTAACACAAACAGTGATAATAAATTAACTTGATGACCCACAATTTACGAGCAAAATTCTGTATGAATGCACTTGAATACTTCGTTCATTTGATACATCATTCTAGTTGTTTAAAATTATATTGGAGCTGATTGTAAGCGTAAATTAGAATACGCATGTACCATTTGCAATTATCTCTGTTATATTACTGGAAATAAGGTTTATAAATTTTAAAACAAGGATATTCAATATAATTAGTTCAAATAACCGTAATTGTTCTCATCAAAAGGTACTTTTCACTCTGATAAATGCATTAACAATACATTATTTAAATAGTTAAAAAAATATTAATTTATTTTAAAGCTAACATAAATCGCGCGTATATTATAACTGTAAAATATAGTAAAATATAGTAAACTGTAAAATATAGTTTTCTTTTCTTTGTAATCTTGAAAAAACATAGTCTTTTCTTTCCATCTCTTTATGCAGTCGGAGACAATGCCAACTTCATTTTTATGTTACTTTTAGGTACTCGCGATCGGGACCGAATTCGCAATGAACCAGGAGTCTATCGATCTTTTAAGCTTGTCGGTTTCTTTAAGCTGAGTTGGTTTAATTTACGGTCGCACGTCTAATTTCGGATTTATTACCGCTCGTGTCTACGGAATATTATACTGAATTCGGTTAAAAGTCCTCGCCCGTCGCACATTATACAGAAACACGTGATATCATACTTTCAGATGAATGCCAAAGCATTTTGAAAATATTTCAAAAGAACCTTCCCTTTTATGTTATAAGGACGTGATTTTTCATTTCCAACTGACTTATCGACAGACCAACGATTCGGTTACAAATCTCTTGGTGCAATACTCAAAAGTATGGACAGGATATACCACATGTTCTCCAACATACTCGATATATCTCTCATAATGGATGTACAAATTTACATTAACTTGTATATGTAAGATGCATAAAATAAAAAATATCTACGTAACATAAGTTAATGATTTATAAATTTACAAAATGCAATAATGTTTAATGTTTTATTAAATTAAAAATTTATAAAAAAAATTTATCTTTATTATTAATTTAACTTTACATAATTTGTTTAAATAAAATATTTGTTAGATAAAGAACTATTATCTTACATTAAATTTGATTCAAATAATCAAAAATATCTGATGGGAAAATGATGTAATTTTTGTTCTGTTTGTCTTTGTATTCTACAAAAACAACATAATTCAATTTTTTTATTACCATTAGAATACTACCAATTTGAACGAGTAAAGTTAATCGCGCGGATTCTCCATTTCGAGGACTGTCCTCTAACCAAGTTTACAACGCACCATTTAAAATCGATAAAAAGACAAAGTGGCATCTCCTGTCCCGTAATACAATAAAACTATATTACTTTGTGTAGCTTTCGTTCTTTATCGATTGCGAGAGCGAAAACGAAGTGAACGTTCCTGTAATAGCGAAATGGATGAACATTACTTCGGTTAAATCTCACGTTTATCCTTGATATCTCAAATGTCACTAATGAGAATATTATAAGGCAATTCGAAAAAATAAAGTTCAACCGATCAGAATAATATCTTACGTCACAATACGAGCAGCGTATCGCAGAAAATATATACAGACAGAATGTGAAAGTCAAAGATCAAGCGCGTACAAACATCAATATTTTGTCGATGTCATTGACGTCGTGCTCTTCGAGAGAGATACGATAAAGTTAATATACAAATTTGTAGTATAATAATAATAATAATAATAATAATAAGAACCTCGAATCACTGTAAATAGAAAGTTGATCATATTTTTCCGTGAATTATCTTATATTTTTTCAAATTCGATTACTTTGAACTCATCTAATCAAATGTAATATCGCGACGTAAAAAAATAAAGAAGTAATCCCGCGAAGTTTTCATTTTAAACCTTTTTCAAAGTATTATACAAATAAAAATAATTATTTGATCGATTCTCTTAAATCTCAATTACAAAATAATTACGAGATTATTCGATTTTTACATTAATTGTACAAATATTTATGAAAAAAAATATAAAAATAAGAATTGAAATATTTAAATAACTCTGATAAACTTTTCTGTTCTAATAAGAGCATTATTCATGAGTTTTATCCGTGTACTTTAAGTTGTTATTTTAGTAAAAGAACAAAATTTGTGAAGTTTCATAGTTTCAAGTTTCGAGGCTCCTCGTATGTGTAATAAAAGTCCTTTCAATATTCTCTATGTCGTGAAAAACATAAGTTCGCAGTATACATCGCAGCGTTCGCATGACAAGCCGAATCGATTGTACCCAAATAATCGATTCGTCGCATTATAGCTACAAATGACTCTTAGATCGAAGAGAAAAGATAGACAGTGGCTGTAGCAAAACTCGTAGAACCAATTTAAGCCGTAAGATAGAGAGAAAGAGAGAGAGAAAGGAAGAGACAGAGAAAGAGAGAAAGAGAAAAAAAGAGAAATATATGCTTTCAATAGCTACGATGTGTCGTACAAATACGCATAACCGCAATTACTTTTTTCATCATCTCATGTAATATCGAAATCAGGAGGCTCGAGCGCTCGCAATTATAACAAATTAATTTAATACGAAATATACTTTGATATAAGCGAAATGTTGATTATGCTAAATGCTTCAGCTGCGTTTTATAGGTTTAAAGCTATATTTATTTTATTTAATAAATTTTTGTAATAAAACTTGAAACTTTTGCGACGAAAACCAGAGTAATATCGAAAAAATTGTTTTAATAAAACGAATTAATTTACGTACTAGCTGTTATAACTTTTGCAATCGTCGATTATTAAACGGATCGTGTTCACAAAATAATTCGATTACAATGCGCGGACAGAAAATGTCTTCAATAATTCTACGTGTACAAAACTCTATCATTTGAAAGATATTTAAAACAGTCTCTATGCATTCTGACAATTTATTTTATTAAGCTTTTTCTAAAGTTATAAAATATGAGCGAGATGGTATGAAAATTATATAAAGTCGTCGAAATCCATTATAATTTTTATTACTGAGATTGTGCTTTCAATAATTCTATCAATATTTTATTGACAACGCAGAATGTTTCAGAAAATTCTTTTTTAAGAAAATTTAATATTCGGAATTACAAATAAAATTATATTCAATATTGGAGATAAAAGATTTTTCTTTCACGCTTGAACTGCTTGTATGCAAGCTGTCAGAAGAGGAGATATTGATTAAATGTAATCTTCTTGTTTCGATAATAATTTATCCTGCAAAACTTTGACAACATTGTGAAATTTTGTACTCTTTTTATTAAATTATAGATACTTATATTATTTACTTGTTTAAGATAATTGATGAGATTTTCAAAACTTTTCGTTTAATTGTTTTATGTGATTTATAGATAATTTTATTACAACAATCTGACATATCATGATGATTCCGATAAATTTATAACATATAATAAGGATATTGAGACAAAGGTAGCCAATATGTTTATCTTCTCGTCACTACTGTCATAGCTAAAATTTCGAATTAGTTGATCCAAATTATCGCTAATTACTTCACATAACAATGGAAATT
>NW_017259192.1:2629964-2652584 GCF_001594045.1 Atta colombica | reverse complement strand
TATATAAACAAGTTATAAGAAATAAGAAACGTTTTAGATAAATTTTAAGCAATGTAAAAAGGGAATGAAGTCGAGTTATACTAATCTCTTTATGTTCGTCATCATATCGCGATAAGGACTTAATTCATGACAATTTTTTTTTAATATACCATAAAGATTTTTCAATTCTTATAGCATATTGATAAAATATGACTACTTGAATGATGAATGATTAAATTAAAATAAACAGCATAAACTATATAATTATATGTCAATTATATGTTTCCATTACTATTTTTTTTACTAATTAAAATATTATTATCTGTATTTTATTCATTACACACATATCACACAATATATCACAATAACAAATTGTAAATAATAATAACAATTTATAAAAAATAAAAAAAGCTATTTTTTATATGGGACAATTTAAGCTCTTACGCAGTAATTCTGTATCAAAACTTCACTATGTCGAATGTATCGTACTTTCGGAATATGTTCTCTTCAAATAACTAATATTATCTATTATTAATATTTTACTGATCATAAGCTTCGGACAGAAATTAACAAATGTTAACTTGGGCACGTTTCTCATAGATGTTTGAACGGCGATGCTCGCGTTTAGGAGAAAAAGATACGATGTCCATCTCCGAGAATACTTCAAGAGAGTGGACTGTTATTCCTGAGTCGACCGTGTACGCAAGATTTACATGAACGATCGATAAGCCGCGTACGTACGCATGTACGCATAACAGCTATGCATAAAAGGCTCGCAGCAATACGCGCATCGACGTTCAAACGAATCAATCGATTCAAACAACGAGCGACACCGTTTCTCTGCCGTTGATTTCTGCCCCAAAAAGCCATTTTCGCGTGACATCAACGGAAATGTTGTTTCAATAGTACTACAATCGCGTTTTCCTTTGTCTCGAGCGAAGCCAGAAAGTTCAAGAAGTGGGATAAATTCGCGATAAAAACTCTAAATATGTCCATTCAGAAAACATACTTGTCGTTCAAGCTTTATCTCTTGGAAACATGAGTTAGTGAAGTTTCATTACCGTTTTCTGTTAAAATAAAGCTTACACATAAATACCATCAGTGGATATTACTAGCAATGTTTTTAAATTGTTTTCGAAATGTCACCAATCCGAAAACATCATGATTGTATCGATTCACAGCAAAGTAAATTCGAGTTTCAATCTGAAAAATTTCTTTTACAGTTATTTTACAACTTTAATATTTTTCAATACCGAAAATGTCATAAAATTGGATTTGAATGAAAAAGTTTAAAATGCATTATAAAGAATTTTCTAATAAATTATATCTCCATGTTTCCAAACTGTTTCTCGCGATGCAGAAGGATCAACAGTCGGAAAACATCGTACACTCGAAATATTTATTGTCTCGCGGCTCGCTCTGGGACACGTAAATCTGAGACCGCCGCTCGTCTCGTCAATCGTTCTTCTCTGATATACGAGCCTTGGTAAAACTAGTAGTTTCAGTTACTACGAAATGAAATGTCAAATAGCAAGCGGAATGCGGCTGTACTTTGAAATTTCTCAGGATAAGAAAGGAAGATATGCAAGATCACAGAAATTCAGCGGAAAGACAAGTCAAGTGGAAAAGCTCTTCGACTGCATATAAGGAAATAAAGAAAAGCAAAAGAAAAAAGAATTAATTCAAACTGATATAAATGTTGTATATACGTTTTATAGATTTTCAGCTTTTCGAATTGTATATTTAAAGGAATCACTTCGATAAAGAAGAAAAGACGTTTTGTTTCATGCATTTCGCAAAGCTCATTTCGTTAAACTGGAACTACTAGTTTATTTATTTATCGCAAACAGAGAGATCCATAGAAAAACACAATGAACAAAATTTTTACGAGAATAAAAATTTATTTATTTAGTTCACATATAATATATTCTGTATTTTTTTCATAAATTATGACCACCGTTACGTGACAGAGAATTTTATTATGCATATACCCACAAAGTGGTGTCATTTGTTTATATATAAAAATGTTTCTGCACTTATCTATGATAATCTATGGATACCGAATCAAGATAGGAAAATATTAATATCCATTAATATTTATCAACGTAAAAAATGGATCACGCAATTATTAAGGGACATATTATTCACGGTATAAAAGCCTCCGACGTACGTAAACATTAGAGACTTGACTACGTTTGAGAAGAATAACACAAAAATAACTTACCAAACCGACGAGTAGAAAAAATACTAGGAATGTGCGGCCAAGGACCGTCTGGCAGTAAACGTCGCCATATCCTACTGTGGACATCGTCACGATCAGAAAGTACACACAGGTCCAGTACGAAAGCTGTTGTGGGTTCGAGAAGTCGAAAGGGTCCCCTGAGTTTTCAAGCTGTGGGCATGAGATTATTACGTTTAGGATCGTCCTCGCGCGATGTCAAGAGTGAAATTGCGGTTTATATTGGTTAAGTTATAACTGTAAGCTTTTACTACTGCGCAATGGTAAACGCGGAACGTCCGGATCTCTCGGATTTCTGCGTATGAATCGTCTTAAAAAATGTGATAAGAAGTCATGAGACAAAATCATCATCATTATCATTAAAATAATATAAGATTATATTCATCTTATTATATAAAATACTCAAATTGTAAAAATCGTAAAAAAGATAAAACAGGAAATATAAAGATAATATTTAATCATTATAATTTTTCATGATACATTTATTAAAGAACTGTATATTTGATTTTTGTGCTACCATATTATTATTAGCATATCCATTCATTATTTATAAAATTTATAGAATTTTATTAAATTTCTCCTTATTCATATCCTTAAACTACTGTTTTTTAAATATTTTCAAATTTATTAAAAGATTATTCTTATTATATTTTGACAAAAATAAAAAACAGAAAGATTATATATATTTAAAAGATTATTTTTGTTATTACTAATTAATTATTTATTAAAAAATTCTAAATTTTTTTCGTATTTCTCACGATGCTCTGTGCATCTGTAATACAAGTACGGTTAAAAATTCCTTTTTATACATTATTTAAAACAATAGAGAAAATTAACTCAAAGAGATATTTATGTAATAAATTTTACAATTAGTGTATTGGGTAAAATGTTTTATTTTGAAATTGATATGAATGTAATTTAAGAGACTTAAATTCTGATAATTATATCTGACAATATTTATTCATTTATGAATATTACATAAGCATCAAGACATACTTTGACCAAAAATAGCATTTTTCTCTCTTTATGTTTAGATTTAAATTCTTTATTATTAGAAAAAAGAAAACTATATTTGTTATAATTGAATTGAGTGCAGAAAGGAGACAAGTTACATTTATCTATTCTTTTAGTATTAATAAAAAATGATTTAATTTTAATTTTAATGAAAAAATTAACAAAATTATTTTTGAGAATTTACATATGACATTTAATAATATTTTTTTTAATTTTCTGGTTTGTGACATGCTTATCTATTAAATGTAAAATTTTTATTTCAAATTTGGACACATTTTCTTTTTGTCCTCGACGTTGGTAAAAAAAAAGTTAAAAATTATAGTACGCCATTACAGATACTTAAATTATGTTAAACAATAATTATTTTTTTATGTTAATTGAAATAACATAATTTATTTAAAATACTTTAAAAATATTGTATACACACAATTCAAACTCTGATTATTAAAGTATCTTTTTTTGGTTATTCTCAATTGTTAGTAATTCTCATTAAAAAAGCTTCTACGCTCTGGAATGTAGTGTCCTATTTTTTTTAATCTCAAAAAGGGACAAGTCCTGCACTAGTGCCCTTTCTGCACTCATTACTCATTTTTAACATCTACTTTAATCCTCAGAAGTTTGGAACAAGTGCCCTATTTGCACAAAAAACCTCTATCCACTTCAAGATTACTTTTCATTTCAAAATCAATGAAAAGAAAAATTTATCTTCGAATAAAATTGGAACCTCTTTCTCCAATCATCGATTGTAGTAAATTGCTTTTTAATAATAATGAAGCCTAAAAAAAGGATAAGACTCACCAAATGAATGATGCCAGCAGCGGTTAACCAGACCGAAATGAAGATGGAGACGAGTTGGGCAAGACGAATAGAGCTCGATGTCTTTAGAATGTTAAGGTACTGGAGGATGTCAGGGACCGTCATCAGTCGTAGGGCTCGGAGGAACCTCAATCCGATCCACGTCCGATCGAGATATATCGATACGAAGGACGGTGGTATCGTAAAGTAGTCCACGAACGAATACATCTCCAACATGAACCACAGCTTGTCACTGGCGGCGATAAACTGTGAAAATCATACAAGAAATACTATATTAAACAAACATTTAAATTTAAAACAAAAATAGTCTAGCGAATATTATATTTCGCGTAAAAAACTCTAGAAAGATTTTCGTAAGATACAAGTAAAAATTGTCTATGCCTCACATACAAAATGCATTATATAAATTTAAAATGTTTTCCAAATATTTCAAACTTTAATAAAATCTGATGTGTAAACACTTTCCTTCTTAAGAGATTTATCGAGATGTTCATACTTTTTATGTAGCAAAACTTGTACATTTTTATAATCTTAATATTAACTGAAAAGTTCATTGGCAGAAGGAACGGTGATCTTACTTACGCGTATAAAAAAGTAGACCATAAAAAATATATTGAAAGCTAAGTCTATCTGCTGAGTAATGTTGTTGCTCCACTTCTGGCAACGCTCCACCACTTCGCTGTAACATAAAAGCACGAGATTGCGGATGTTAGGTCAGCATCTCTTATGAACTCGACGAAGGTCTCGGTCTTAAAAAAAGCAACGCTGAAAGGGCGACTAAAATAGCAGCGATTAAACTAGCGATTATCGTCGCGCCCTTAATTAAACCGCAAGAAAAAGCTATAAAGTGTTTGTTATAATATTACCAATACTGCGCAAGAATAAAAACAATGTGCATGAATGTTGTGATAAACTTAAAAGCTACGCATTAACACTGCCGTCGAAGTCTTGTTACTCACCTGGAGGCATCGATGAAGTATATTATAAGCGATGCTATACTGAGAATGAAAACTAACACCACCTGAAACAGATAAAAAAACCACATCATGAGAGATCCTGTCTTTCATCCTATCAAACATTTTTATCTTAAAATACAAGTACCATTAAACGTATAAATAAAAATAAATGCTTTGTAATTTTTATTGCGTTTTTCTAAAAAAAAATAACGTAATCATACCTTTACTGTTTTAAATAAAACTCTTCAAAAGATATGACATGCCTTATTTTATGGTTTTATTAACCAATTTTATGTCAAGATATTGCGATGTAGCAAAAGGTAATCAAAGTTTTGCCGGAATAACATGCAGGGCTCGTAACTTAAATCAGTGTCTCATATATGTTGTCATCGCAATCTATTCTCATTAGATTATAGTATCGCTTTATTTCCGATACGTGCCAGCATCACGTATCGCAAAGTCTAACCGATAACTGTCAGCAAATGTGAAGTAACGTTTATGACAGGCGCCAAGATACCCCATACTCGACATCATGTCAAAGTATATTGGTAGTTACTAGAGAGTATTATTAAATCGCTATAATGTTAAATTTCCTACGTAGTTACGACTTCAAAGTTACGCAAGTTCACGCAAACAAATCCGCTAATGATCTGATAAAATCCCTCATTAGAAAATTAGCCTTGTTCAGTGACCATCGTCACTGATGACAAGCGATTAATTAAATGGTTGCGCAGTAATTTGTGTCGATGGTAATTTGATAAGCTATCTATTATTTATCCAGAAATATTTTTGTTAAATATGTCAAGTACTGTCGTTTTGCATTTTATTTAACATTTTATATAACAATTCATCATTCACAATATTGCGAATAATGAATTGTTACATTAAATAAAGTACAAAACGGCAATACTTGGCGTGTATCGGAAAATAATATTCCATTGAGCAATCAAAATCCAGTATGACTAAATCCGGTTCTCAACGCATAAAAAACTGGTACGATTAAAATCGGTACGATTATATATATCCGGCTCTCGGCGCATGGAAAACAAATATCATTCGAGTTCGGAAATTAATAAAAAAAGGATTTTTATCTTTCTTTTGTTATTGTATAGCGGATAATAAAACGAGCCGTGTCGAATTAATCCCAAGCATCCAGGATCTATTTATCGCATGCGAAGTATATTTAGGTATGCATTGCACAGACACAAAATTGCGAGCTGCGCAGCCACGCCTGTACATAATTATTGTAAACAATGGCTAGGGCCAGCTCAATGATCGTATGCATGTAAGCACGCGATGCGTGCGCCAAACACAAGATCGATGAGGGTTCATATATAGAATTGAATGCGCGAATCCATTAACACTCGATCCTTATTATCTCCGTGTTGAGAGGACACCCAAAAATGATAGCACTCAATATTTGATATCTGAACAATTTTGATAAATTATTGACAAATTAAATAAGATAGATTGCAATACCTCGCAAAGTTTCGTAAACGAATCAGTCAAATACAATATTGATTAATTTATCTATATACTTTGGAATATCATATTCTGAGAATTTCTCTAACATTACGCAAAAATTCGTTGATATTCATAATTTACACTTAAATGGAAATAACGGGAATTTAATGGGAATAATTTCCATGTTACATAAGACAATAAGACTTATGTATCTATTTCTTACAGCGATTATTATCCGTACATCATTTTATAGCGACACATTTCATCTTTCCTATAGCTGTAATAGATCTTTGCTTTCCTCGAAAAGACGTTTTTGTTACTAAATATAAAAGTTCTAAAAGAAGATATAAAATATTATAGCAAAAGATACAAAGAGATAATCAAAAGCGCATTTCAAATTTAATATCAAAATATAAACGGCGTCTCAGTTAAAATTATTTGCAAAAATTAATGTTAAGTGTAACAATTTCGATGCACAATTTAATTAATTTATTGAATTCTCTGCATAAAATCCCAGATAAAACGTAATATTTATAAAAAATTTACAAAATATTTGTAAGATTAGTTTGAAATATTTTGTGTAAATATTTTTGTGGTCTTAGATTGCACGGATTACAAATATTTATTATAAATATTATAATAAATATTGTAGTAAAATATTTAATTTATATTTTAATATTTCAAATAAAGCTTTATATAAAAAATGTATAAAATATTTATAAAACATTTCAACAATAAATAGTAACAAATATTTATCATAAATATTCTGTGCTATCTCGAATATGTGCTAATATATATGATAAAAAGAAAGTCGTTTACATTAAAAGTTAATAATTTATGTTATTTTTCTTATTCGCTACAGTATCAAATTGTTATGAGAAAAAGATATTAGTTTTTTTATGAAATGTTCTCCTTGCACACTTTATTAAATCAACATATCAAAAGTTGTTCTTCAATAATTACTTTAAGAAAGACGATCTTACAACGGCCTGTCAGAATTTAGCACGTGTAATTTTCCTAACAGTCTACTTTGCAATTACTTTGTATCATCAATACATAGCGCCCTTCTTGTGTGTGAATTCTCTTTTATAGATTTGTATAAAGAAAGAGGCGAGAAGATATGTATCGGCGTAAACTAATTACAAAGAGAAAAAAAACACAAGAGAGAGAAGTCAAAAAAAGGATAAGAAGAAAAAGAAAGGACAAAAAAGAGAAAGATAGATTTAACCAGCATACCGTGCGATATTCCTGACGCGTCTCATAAGAGTGAAACTCTAAACATAGTCACTGTTCAAAAATAGACAGTAGGTGCGACCCTCGACAGATGATGTAGACAAGAAATGGAAGAGAAGTCACGAAAGAAGAACGAAATAACGATAGTGACGAAGAGCGGTCAACTGTAATAATTTTGAGCAGACGGTGCAATAACAAGAGCCAAAGAAAAGCGGTAGAAGAGAAAATAGGAAGAAGCAAAGCATCTGAAAGAAAAGACAACGACCTCGTGAGTCGATCTCGTGAATTCGCGTGCGACGTATTCAAAATCTTAAGCTCCCTCAATGCACTCCTTTTGTTCAAATTATTTTTAACCATCTCGTTTTCGCCATCTCGTTTCGATGTAGGAAACAGACTATAAGCCGAGGCTCATGGTTTCCGTGTTAGCCGACAAGCGAGCAGTAAAGTTCAGGGTTATCGCGCGCTGAAGACCGTAATAAGAAGCCTACACTCGCCTCTCCCACTGTAAGCCAACGAACTCCCGCCTTGTCATCGATTTAAATTCTTATCAAACCTGTCGTGCTCCTAACGACCGTTACGGCAAATTGACTTGATAAACGGTCGCACCACGCGAAATTACTAGATGGCGGTTATTTCCTGAAGCGGCTCGTACCCGCCCTCGCCGTGAACTGAACAATTCTCTGGACGCTGCATTAATAACTCGTTTGATATTCTACGTGATAATGGCTGGAATCGTTATTACGATAAGAATATTTCATGTCGATTTTTCTTTCTTTCCCTGAGAATAATTTTTGTAGGATTTCTGTATACAGAACATCCTGCAAAAACAATCTTGTCAAAGTTATTTTTTATTTTTTTCACAAATAACAAAGTCCCTATCGAACAAAACATTTTAAAACGCGCGTAACAGACGAAAAAACAAAAAAATTCTGACAACTTCTGCACCGTAAGAGTTCAAACAAATAACAAAGCGTTTATTTCAATAGTTTTCTAGGGACAAGTTTCATAGTTCCTTAATTCTGATCGACATTATTTGTATTTAAAATGAATTACTCACTTCTTTGTAAACAACGAGAAGATAGTATCTTGAAATTAATTTAATATATTTAATATATTTAATATATTTAATTAACTAGAAAGCAAAATCTTTATTAATTCCAACACATTCAAACAGCGCAAATTGGATTCATTTTGTTATTAGAATGTAAATTTCATTCATTTTCAGATTAACAGAATATAACTTGAAAGTTGATTGTTATTAATCAAAATTATAAAATCGTAATAAAAGATTATAATACCTTTAGTTATTTAAAAACATTCACATAATTATTTAAATGTATTTCATCCATGATGCTTCTGTTTACAATATAAATTACTTTATATTTTAATTTATATTTCATGTATTTATGTTAACAAAGTTTGTAACAATTTTACGCGGTTACGAGGAACGTAGAGTGTTCTAAAAAAAATTAAACTAAAGTAGGACCAACGATTAGTGATCCTACCTTAATTTAATTTACACACACACACACACACACACACACACACACACACACACACACTTGTAATATCGCCATTACAAAAAGTATTATGGTACGGATAATAAATTACAAGAAAAAGTTAATATAAATTTAGTAAAAGATAATATATTTTAATATTTCATATATTATAGAAAATAATTCTATAAGTTCTTTTAATTTTAAATAATAAAAATATAAATAAATTTAACATGAAAATTATTTATTATAATATTCTAAACATTGATGCAAACTTCTAATAATTTTTATTCAACTTTCGTTAATGTGAAATAACTGCTATATTATTTACATTTGACAATAAATTTTTATTTTTCAATTAATTTTAATTCCATTTTATCTGAATAGAACAATTCCAGATTAAATTACCAAGATATACCAACAAAAAATTAAAAGACCGAGAGTTTCTGATGACCTTCTGTGAAATTTGTTAAGCAGAAATTGATTTCAAATTTATTATATTATAGGTTTTGTGATTCGATACGATATTTCAGATGTTCCGTGCAGGGAAACCAAGTTTACGGATCTACGATCTCAAACTTGATGAGCTCGTATAAATGAAACCGTATCGATCTCTCGGACACTGGATTTACGAGAAACTTTTATTATGTTTGCGCTGAGAGAAAGACAGAGAATATCCCGCGGCGGATGATCCATAGATAAGCAATGGCGTTAAGAGTACTGGTGTAAAAATAGAGATCGTCGAAGGAAAATGAGAGAGAAATAAATACAGAGAGAGGAGGAGAGAGAGAGAGAGAGAGAGAGAGAGAGAGAGAGAGAGAGAGAGAGTGAGAGAAAAAACATCTCTCTGATATTACTGATAAATAAGGCAAAAGACGTAGAAAAATTCAAGGCGATTGCAAACACGAAGTTGATGTGCCGCCAACCAAGTAGACGCATGTAAAATGCCGCAACTTGTCGGCCAGGAAGCTTCCGCGCAGGAGGCACAAGTATATGGTACACGTATACACGTAGCATAAATAAATAAAAAGGCGTAGCTTATGTACCCTGCCGGCCGATCGATTTCGTCGGTTGGCTTCGTTCCAGATATTCCCTCATTAGATTTTCGAATAATTTATCTGCGCGTCGCACGAAATTATCTGCCTTCCGGCGGCGTGAAGTTAAAAAAAAAGCACGCTTATCCCCCATTAATGAGGAGGCAGCTATAGCTCTTCGTTAACCGAAAGAAAGAAGTCACCTGGTGAGTCAGGCTCTCGATTCGCGTGTAAAAATTGTCACAAAAATCGTCGTTCAGATCCGTTACGGAAATTTGTTTTCATACATTAGTATCTCTTTGCTCCGTTGTCCTCAAAATTGCTGACGTCATTCGAACTTATGAAATATTAGTCGGTTTTTATATATTAATGTTATTTTTATCATTTCGTGACATTCGATTATGAGCATATAATCGGAATAATTATTGGAATTGATTATATTCGACGTTAGAATAACTCAACATTATTGCATTAATTTCCTAAGTATATTGCGTTACAAAACTTAATTTTCCAATGAGATAATATGAGATAAAATTCGTAACGTTCTACAATATTCCAGCAATATTTTATGATAGATATCTTCTGCCAAAAATAAACTTCTAATTTATATAATACATTTTCTCCTGAATACAATTTTCTTTTCCTTTTTTTTAATTTCAATTAATTGTACAACTCAATTAAAAACCATACATTTATTTGAAATACCTAAAACTAGTAATATTTCTATTAATGTTTTATAAATGTTCATGTTCCAAAGCATTATTTCCGTACATTAAATCGATTTTTTAAAATCAATTTATTGCAGCCCCTCAACTTATTATAGCAAATCGATTTTTTAAAAAGTCCATTTCTTTCCTGATCGAGGACATGGTGACCCAAAAAGAATTGTATACATACTACTATAGTTTCCATAATTCCTCGCAGTACAGCAATAAAGTACACGCTTTACTCTTGTTGCCCATCGAAGAAACGCGAACCATTTCAACGGAATAATTCAGAGATGCCCCGAATATCGAACTACGGCTTCCTCAAATTCGAAAGATATCCTACCGGAAATCGACATTCCCTTGACATCCCCAACAGAATACATTCTCCTCACGGTAAGAAAGTAACCACGCAGCGAGTGTCGTGTTCAATTTCGCGCCACCCCCGTCTTGCGTGTACACTGCACGTACGTGTGGCCCACACGCGGCCTGCAGATGCGCACGTACACGCTATAGAAGCGCGGCCCGGGTCTCCGGATGCATCGTTCCAGCATGCAGCACTACGGCGTACCGCTGCTGCACTACAGGAGATCTGGGTCATCCGAAAACGGTTGTAGGGGTCGTGCCGAGGGAATTTCTCGTTTCGTTTCTTTGAAAAATCATGCGGGCAAAAGACGAGAGCGAGAGATAGCGGGCCATCTTCGAGAAGCATCTTTCACAAAATTCACCGAATTTGCGAATTGGCACAAAGGAAAAATTCAAACGAACTGAACGAATCGCCTAATACTCCGAAAAATTCGCTGGCGGATAAAGTGGGTCGCGCGCGAAGTAAAAATTATTACTCTGTCCAGAGAATAATAAAGTGTGCAGCGTATAAATGGATATACCGGATATATTCTCTACATTAAATTGTCACGGGTGTTAAATGGTTTTACCAGCGTCTCATCGCTAACTTTTATTGCGCTGACTTTGTAACATCGATTCCAAGATATATTTAAAAGAAGAGATACATTGCTTAAAATTTCATTCCTTCTTTTAACACAAGAATGTTTGCCGATGAATAATAAAATAAAATAATCACTTGGGTTTCATTATCATTTATTTTGTGAAAGTAACATCTGCACTTTCTGAACAAAAACTGAATAAAATTTGTGATTTACGGTACATATCCCAAATAAGTGATTTATCTTAAGCTTTGAGTTTTTTGAGAAAAGAATATATAATATATAGAGAAATTCTTTCTCTTTAATTTTTTTATATCTCATTAAATTACTAAATAAAAAATAAAGCAAGAGATATTTGGAGCAACAATTGTTACTTCAATCGTAAATTAGTTGTCGCGAAATCAGCAGTTAATTAACGCAAATTAGGCTACTAGTGTTGAATACGTATTGTAGCAACGGAGAAACCATAGTTAAATGGTTGTCAGCCACATAAATGACTTACTATGTACTCATGATGAATACTGAATAATCCCATCGTATTCTACTCATTTTGTGCAGCCGGTTGAATATACATCTTTTGGATAATAATGTCGAGAATATTGTGATCCTATTACAATTGTAAGGATATCTTTCGAGTATACTGCCCGAAGAACTCTGTTCCCAGCGTTCTCGAGTCAAATCATAAATATTCATGACGTCGTAAGATATTAATGGCAAATAATATTTTCAGAATGTAAAGAAAATGGTTTTTATTGTTACAAGAGTCCGACTTGGTTAATTGTTTCACATGTGAGAATAAGATTCCTCCGTGAGGAAGCCGTCGCGACGGGTGACGCTGAAAATAGTGCACTACTTCATAACGCAGTGAGTCACGCGTTGGTATTCGTATATTCAGATCGAAATTCGCGATGCACCTATAGTGTCTCCGTGCAATGTACCGCGTAAATTCTCGCGGAAATTGCCCAAACGCATCGTTCCGAATTCTCTTTTCCTTTCTCTCCTTTCTTTTTATATATACGTATATTCAACGACAGAATTTTCTCGCACTTAACAGCGACGCGGAGAATTGTGTCTCGCGATATTGTGAAAACATTTTTTTATTCATCTGGAAGTCGAGATACGGCACCAATTCAAGTTTCCGAATGAAAGAACGATGATACGTATGTACGTATGAAGACGCTTCTCTCATCGTATTTGGCGTCAACCTCGTTCATCTTAGCGACTAAAGCCGGATCGCACGCTTTTAGTGCAACCCTAATCAAACGAGCGGCTTACCTCGCCATCCCCGGGGTGGCGGTTCATTTAATTAAACGCCCCATTCCAACGTAACTTTCTATAGCGTCAGAAGGAAGTTTATTTCGCTAAAGCTACATCCCGCAGCTTCGTGCTAATCAATGTAAAGTTGACACGGCATAATTAACGATTCTGGAAACGCTGGATTGAATAGATACATGAATATTTTCCGCTTCATTACAATATAAATCTAAGAAGATAGTTTTATCTTATTTCGATGCAGATTTGTACTTTAACGTTAGAACCGATGTCATTCGGGGTCTGCTAATCATTTAAATTATTTTTTTTTATATTAGATTATCTATAGTACAGAGTATTAAAAGTATGTGAATGTAATACAGATAATTCTAATTATTCTAATTCTAATTATTCTAATTATAAGAATAAACAAGGCCTAGAGTAAAAATTAAGGAGTTTGCTTACTAAACATCTTTATTATTCAATAAAAAAAAATTATGGACCATCAGGCAAGTGAACATTTTAATTCTTTACTTATCTCTTGCCTTGTTTATTTTTATAGTTTTTCGAGTATACATATATGAATACTGTTTTTAATATTTTTAAATACAATAATTCTAATAATACAAATAATATCAAAATAATTCTTCACTATCCGAGAACAAGGATAGAATTACTAAATTGATACTTTCAGACTTTTAGCGGGATATCATTGGTTCTAATGTTAGTGGAAATATACGAATTTCTCGCAGCGAGAGAAAAATAAATTTTATGAATATTTTCAGAAGTGCGAATTTTTCATATTCTCGCGCAGAATGATGTATAAAATCACGACGGTTGTATAATCGGCAGTTTATCATTACTTAAATGTATAATACATCTCTCCTCGTTTAACAACTTTCTTAAAATTCCTAGGTAACTCTGCTCCTTGCTTATACAAGTAACCCAGATTCAACATCGGCAAGTTCAACGATGATGTGCCAACTGAGAACAACACAATTCTCATTAATCATGACGTAAACTGCAATATACAGGTGCTACTATTTACTACGTTCCATGCTCATTTCCGATTTTCTTCTCCAGCGTCGTTCCCGCGGCTGAGCCTTGCGCATTCCGCAAGGGAAGGCTGAGTTGAGACTTGCGTAATATGGCGCATAGTTTCGCGAACGAAACCCGCGTCGATCTTACGTCGACGGTTTGCCCTTATTATGATAATAAAAGTCAGGATAATAACCATATGCATGGTTGGAGGGGACCATCACCGTGACCGATATCGATTTTAATTCCTTTTTTGCGATTGATTGTACCAGTGCGAATGTTATCGGGTTAACTGGGTACAGTTGTACCTGTCGAAAACGGGGAATAACAGAGAGGGAAAAAGGGACACAGAGAGGATGAGGTTTGCGTTTGAATCGGCATACAACGAGTCTCCATCCCTCTTTTCGATAGATCGGTGTTCGAGTGTTTGACTACCCACCATCGTCACCAGCTCGCTCCCACCATCGACTCATTCCGTGAGAATATGGGTTACTGGGTTATCATCACCAGCGGTGGCTCGTCCTTCTCCGTTGCCGGAAGTTTTTCCAACCAATTGCTCCTGCGAAAGGACAACGATGAAAACCAAGGAGGACCCGAAACCTCGAGAATATAATTCTTCTTCAGCGAGTATAGATATTTCAGAGAAGATTGCCGATACGAAAATATCAGGTCTTTCATGGGATTGGCTACATCGATTTTTCAGGATGTCCAGGAGAAGCGTATATCATGCGTCTTCGTTATTTGTTGAATTTGGGACAAATTTATCATGAGATAATAAATTTTTCCTACTTTTTAGAACGTTTGAAAATGTTTCTAAAGAAATCTTCTCTAATTCCTTTCTATGTTATGATAAGTATTAACCTAACATAATCTTTGTTTTTAACTCAGAACAGCTATAGCAACAAAGTCCAGAATTAATTAATAAATCTTTGGATTACTATCAAAAGAGCACTAAGTTTCTGCACACTTTCATTGGATTGTGTTAAAATAGCAGTACAAAATTAACAGACGTCTAAATAAAATAATTTTAAATGTAATATAATTATTCATTAAATCAATTTCCGAATAAGTTAGTCTAAGTATTACATTTTTTTAAGATAAAGCTCTGTTTTTTTTCTATAGTTAAACTAGTATACATTTAATATATGTTTGAAATTTGATGAAAGCGAGAAAAAAGTTCTCTCTCTCTCTCTCTCTCTCTCTCTCTCTCTCTCTCTCTCTCTCTTTCTCTCTCTCTCTCTAGTAATGTTTTATGAGTATTAAATCAGAATTAACAACGTTATATGCAGAAAACGATTCTAACAGCATTAAGACTTTAAACATCGACATATAAACTACATAGTATTTTTTTATATTTCCAGCGAAATCCAAACAAATATAAGTAGATATTCTTGAATTCCTATAATCTGCTTTATAAGCAATTTCCATTGAATCTGCTCATTAAAGACGTATTAGACGATTCACTCTACCCTGAAATAACGCGTAGATGACACGTATGACATCCGTAATTCAGATCACGAATGCATACACATGCTAATTAGTCTGTTCGACATGAGTCGACGCTAGGCTATTCTTGTAATACACATATCCTTGGACAGAATGTATTATATCTTATGAATTATGCTCCTTTTCATTCCATCGATCTTCCGGAATACAGAACGCTGTCTGATAGACTAATGCCCAATTTCTTCACTTCTAGATAAGTTATCTATAACTTTATTCATGAAATATTCCCCAGATCTTATTTAAGATCTGAAATATATCTCGTAAAAATCGACGACGCATTTAGAGATGAAGAAATTGGGCATAAGAAAAAGACTAGAATATAATACTTTAAATAGAACATTATATGATTACGAAAAAATATCTCTGCTAATTTATTTATGTTTTGCTTTCACATGATTGTATTGTCAGTTTTTAAAACATTCTTAGAAATTTCGTTTAATGTGTATAACACAGGAAAATTCATAGAGATGTGGTTTCATATAAATTTATGAAATTAATATATTATACGTAACATTAATCTGTGTTATAAAATTATAAAAGATATGTTAAACATGTCATGAAAGACTACTTTAAAGTGTAAATAAAAGAGACTTGTTTTTTGTTTTATTAGATAAGTTAACACAAAATAAATTTTAATACTCATAAATGAGAAATAGAAAACTTTTTTTACATATTACATCGTATCGCGTAATTATGTGCATCGGGGAGCCATTTGATTTGCCATGAAGGCGACAATCTGACCTATCGTACTTAACTATAAATAAAGATTGCTATTCTTATTTTAGCACGCGAATTAGCGTGGGTCTCGGGCAGACTCGTCACGAGCTGCCCTCGCTATTTTCGTATCGCGAGATGTGTAGCCGAAGTGTCTAGCGAAATTATTAACAACCTTCGATCGTTTCAATCGTTTATTTGTTTAAAAGACAAGTCCGTTAAAAAACATTTGAACGACGATTGTGAAAAAAATTAGATATATTTGCTTAAGATAATTGTGATAATCAATAGCTTTAATATGATCGCTTTTAAAATAAAAGCGATGATTAGAAACTGCGATGATTAGAAAGATATCTGATTTATTTTAATATCAAAAAGTAGAATGCACTTTATTACATATTTAAGATTTAAGATTGAACATTTGATTCTAATTATTGAAACGCATTAAATGACTCATGGTAAATCGCTGCCATGCAAAAGTTTTACATCCCGCATACTCCCAAATTTTTATCATTTCACATCAATGGCAAATTCGGACAAGTTTTTATCGTTATGCTATTTATACGAGAAAGTAAGATCCGGAAATTTATCCGCCGGAAAACGAAATCATTTGTTGCAAAAAAGGAGGTCGAAACCGGAGGCACGAATTATCATACTATTATCGCAGCGTATCATATGTCTTTAATTGTCCGATGACTGCTAAATAAAATATCCACTATAATTAGAAAAGACAAGCATAAATAAATTTTAGCAACAACATTAATAATTCTGACGTTTCTGATAGTGAATTTATACAAAAGAAAATTTATACAAAAGAAGAATGATGATTGAAGAATAATATTAACAACAAATAAGAAATAAAAGTAGTTTTTCTTTTAATTTTATTTTTAAAATATGTAGCACATTAAATACAATAATTTTAATCAGACTATAGTGTAGATTTTAGCAATATTAGAATTTATTTTTTCTTCGAAAAGAATTTTGTAAATAATTTAATTGTAACAGAACAATTATATAATTTTATAAAGGAATTAGTCTTACAATTAGATTTGAGAGCTTTTGAATCTGTTCTAAAAGAGATGGATTTAATAGAATTTTTTTTACTAACAGTCACATTGTTACGTTTTTTTCGATTAAATTTGGTATTCTAATTGAACTACATATTATATAAACAAAACTAGCCACACTTTCACGACTAAAAGTGAATAAAAGGTTAGTGTTCAATATCACTGCTTCTATCATCTCTTGTTCTGATTTAAAAAATTTTTTCTTGAATCAACGCTGACTATTGTTGGACGCAATTGTTTTTTCTTTAGGTCAAATACTTATTTTACTGTACAAAAAAGAATATGTATCACTTAAATATGTGTATCAAATTGGATTTGTAAACGTTTTCACAAATATAATTTCTTCTGTTACAAATACTTGATACATTTAGTAAATAAAGAAGATTGTAATCAAATGTTATTATACTTTCAGTAAGCGTTCATAATTTTTAACATTGTGGCAATAAATCTGTTTTTAATCACGCTATAATATGTAAGATAAAAATATCACGGAGAAATATATCCTCTTTCTTTTTCTCTCTCTCTCTTTTTCTTTCTCTCGTGGTTAGTGAACTTTGAATAGCACAAACAGCTGTTATTTCTTTTCTTTCGAAGTGACTGTACCAAAAAAATAAACTTCGTCGAAGATGCATTATACGTGAAATAATATCTATTTGTAATATAATATAAAATTTTAATCGCAACAAATAAAAGCATTGTATTTATTTACAGATATTGTCCTTTCTAATTACTCGTGTTATATTCATATTATATTTGTAATATAATACTTACATTAATTTTAAAATTAATTTGGGTGTATAAATATTTTTTCTAGTACGAAAGACTCACACTCTCATACTAGAAAAAGATAAAAAAAATTTATATCAGAGGATCAATATTTTGGTTTTCATTTAATTAATGAAAATTAAATACAAAAGGGACTTAAATTAAACAGTAAAATTAATAAATTTTATAATATACATTGATAATTTAATCTTTTATACATATTATAATTTTATAATACTTTATATGTTGATAATATTGATAGTTAAGCTATAAAATGAATAAGTTTTATAGTATTTTATACAATATATTGTTTTCTGATTCCAATATATTCCAATATATTATATAGTCTTTTTTGCAATAAAAAAAATTAAACTTTATGAAATGCATTTAATAAAATAGAAACAATAATAATCGATAAAATATAATATGAAGTCATATAACTTAATATTTAATGTAAACTTTATGCATTAAATCCTTGAAAACTTTTCTTTTTAACGTTCGCAATATTTATCTTTAAAAACTACCCAATTGAATGAACTATAAATATTTATACAAACTCTTGTACCAACACAATCCAAAAACGAAATACAACAGACAAGTTCTGTTTGTTTCAACAACTTTCCGAGATAAGTTCATGTTGAAAAAAGTTTTAATAATAGTTTATTTTGATACAAATGAAATAAAAAGTATTCGTTTTGTCTGGTTGGCACAAACCGCTTTCAATTAGATGCCATCCAATAACAAAATGCAACAAACGTAACTTTGCGTAATTCTTACGCAATACCTTATAAATAATATTTAAGCTTGCGACCAAATCGTAGTCGAATATGTAATGGTCATAAATTGTCGTACAATGTGTACAGGAAACTGTAGTCCGCTTACAGATCGGGTCTATTTGTAATTATTTTCTCAAGACTTGGCGTTGTTGAGTCACACTTTCATTTATATAAGCGAACTAGCGCGTCCCCTAATGCGATACTGTGAAGAACCCGGAAATCTTATGAAAACAAAATGAAACATAATAAAGTTATAAATAATGTCCTAGATGATTTATGTTTTATTGCATTCTAATAATATCTGCATACGTCAATATAGCATTATATTATTATAATAAAATTGGAGGCGAAAACTTCTTTATCTTGCAATTATCTTATAAATTATAATTATTTAACGAACGAGGAGGACATATAAGCTATCATGATTTCCATTCATATGTGACACGAGGTTATTATAAATGTTTTATTTATTCATTATATACATGTTTCTATAATATTTATTATTAAGCATTTTGTCGATAATATTTTAAGTTAAATATTTGTTAGTTTTGTAGAAAGATTATAGCTATCTAATAACGAAAATTTTCCAACACAATTTAATCAAAATATTTAATGATCATAAAAATTTTTTCTTTATTTATATACATATCTTGAATAATTATTTTTCTTTGCTACAAATTTTATTTTGTATAAAAAAATATGCATTTTTTTTATCTTGATACAAAATAATCTCTTTGATACAAAATAAAATTCGTAACAAAAAAACAATTATTTAAGATATATGTATACATAAATAAAGAGAACATTTTTCAGGTAATTAAATATTCTAATTAATATTGTATTAGATAATTTTCTTTGTCAAATAATTGTAACTAATCTTCCTGTAAAATTAACAAACGTTTAATTTAAAATATAATTGATGAAGTATTCAACAGTAGATATTACAAAAATATATATTTAATGCTTTTATTGAATATATTATATTATATTATAAATAATTAAATCATCAACTGCAATCATCTCGCGATACGTACTTTATTATCGATGGAAATCATCGTCACCTATAGCCTATCATGTTCATAACCAAACTATCGGTTTTCTAATGAGCAACCATCGCCACTATTACTGTGGTGCACGCTGTACATCATAACGAGGATGACGGTATAGATTCCAGTGATTAATAATTCCAATCAAACCATTATATATGTATATGTTTCTGTTGCGTTGTCCCATTTATATGCCAATGGACGATCGCAAATTAAATTTAAAATATGTTCGATAAAAAGGTAATTAATATTAGGTAATTAATATTATAAAAAAGTAGTATTTACTTGTTGATAAATGACCATTTTAAGAAAATATCTAACTAGAAAAAAATACTTAATTTTATATTTATATGAGTAAAGTAGATATATATGTACTTTAACGAATTCAGAATAAATTTTCTGTCGCAAAAATGTTGAATAAAGACATTACCTTATACTATAACTTTTCAACCTAAAAAAATTGAATTTTTTGCTAAGTATGACCAGAATTAAAGTTCTGATAATAAAAAGTCAAATCCTGAAATTAACTAAAGAATGAAGTTTTATTATCTACTTACATCATTAAGTCGCTAAAAATTTTTTGTATATATTTTTGATATAAAATGTTTTTTTAGTTTTTCAAAAAATTTTCGATAATGAGAAATTTATTTCAAAGTAAAAGAATTTATCGTAAAAATTTTTCGAGTAAAAAAGGTACTTAAGATGAAAATCAATAAAAATTCCAATATTTCATAAATTTAATATTTCATAATTAAGAGTTCAACATATCTAATTAGTAATATTTAGTAATAAACAATTGATGATTATATTGCAAAAGCATCGCAGAAAGTCTCACACAAGTAATAATTCAAATTATAAGTAATCATTCAAGTTATAATAATGTACTTATAAATCCAATCCTATATAAATTCAATTCTTTATCCTGAAAGATTTTAAAAGCCTTTCGAAGTTGGCTAGAAGTCGGATTCCTTCACTGATATACCATATTCTGGCACACGTATTCCGAATGATTGATGAGCGTACCGAATACTCGAACAAATCTCTTAAGAACCGAGTGAAAATTACTACATTTAAAGAGATGCTTCTACTTGCGAAATAGGCACGTAAAACATAGATCGATCTTTTAACGAACAGAGTTTATCGATAATAAGCCTTGGCTTTCTGAAATTTGTGTCATCCAAAATCAAGAGAACCAGAAGGGAGAGGGCTGCTTTACTTCGAATGAATCGAATAGATGTACATACGATTATCTTCTCCACCTCCGGCGTCGTGACAAATCTGTTACATTCTTGGAAACGGATACTGGCCAGCTGCCAGCCACTGCTAACGACTTTTCTTCCAAATATGATCCATATTTTCGATCCCATATTCAAGGAAGAGGATCATGAATTTACACATATAAATGTGTTCTCTTAGTTTTTCAAAAACTTTTAGGAAATGAGCGTTAGAGATATACTTTGTGGTAAACGAAAATTTACAATTTTCCATTAATATTAAAAAAAAATTAAAATCCTTTGTAATTTGGTCTTATAAACTAGTGCTTTAGTTTATCTAAAATTTCCATTAGGCAAATTAATCTTGACAGAGAAAAAGTATATGCCATACGTAAACAAACGTTTAATAAAATTGGTCCAAACGTAATGAGCCGTTAATGCAGAACATCGGAAAATCCATCCGCTGGCCGCAATATACCGTGAATCCATAAATTATCGGCACTTGCTGGTAAACACGCGAAAGTGTCAGCTTCGGTTTCCGCCAATTGGAAATGACCGAATTATGGTACTCCGATTCGACGCCTCCGCCAGCAAAGAGGAGGAACAGGAGGAGGAGAAAGAGAAGGATGCGCCCGTAGAAACTGGAACGCTAACGTAAAGTGCGCCGTAAAGGGGCTAAGTTCTGACATCCGAAGAGTTGCTTTGATCGGTGATTCCACGCGCGCGACGAAAAGAGAGAGAGAGAGAGAGAGAGAGAGAGAGAGAGAGAGAAGGAGGTCAGAAACAGAAAAAGAGAGAAAGAGATAGTACGTTAAGCTTTCAACGTACGTGATCTTCACGCTCATATGTTATATTTCAACAAATCATCGTCGACGGCAGCGATATGTCTCATTGGTCCCGACACTGGACGATATTAAACCGCAAAGTTAAGTTAAGATTCTCTCTTTCTCGCATTTTCTCTTTCTCTCACAGCACGAAGTTTACGTGAATTACTGATATAAATATTATTATATGAACTAATTGTACATTATAAAAAATTTTTTCGATATTTCTTTATTTTTAATAAATAATCTCTTAAAAAAAAATCATATTTTAAAAATTAACATTGGTAAAACACGACATGTTAAAACTATGAAAAATTTCTAATAAAACTCTTCTTTTTTATGATATACATATTTTTTAAGAATAGGATTTTTTAAGATACAAATGATTAAATACAAGAGCAATAAAATCATAAACCTAAAAACTAAAGAAATGAACAAAACAATAAAATATTTATCTATTCTATCTAATAATATTATAATATTATAAATATAGTATTATAAATATAATACTCAATTTATTTATACTAATAAATATATAGA
>NW_017259192.1:2627794-2629801 GCF_001594045.1 Atta colombica | reverse complement strand
GTATAAAATTTATTATTAATAAACGATGCTATTTAATACTAAATAATTTTTAAATATTTTAATAAATTATTCTTATTTTTTTATAGACATTTAAGAAGCATTATTGCTTTATGAAAGGATATAATATACATATAAAATATGAGAAAAATTTTAATAATTCTTTATTTTATGAAAATTTAATTAATTAAATTAAATTCAGCTGTGAATAAAAATCGCTATTTTTATTCCTAAATAATTATAAAATCATTTTATATTATTTAAGATTTTATAAAAGCTATCCGAATTACGCTGGATTGAAGATAATGCATAGATTGCCAAAAATTTTTGCCTTGTTCACAATCATTGAAGGAATCAAGATTTAATTACATATTATACAAAAAATATGATTGAATTTTACGCAATAATTCAAGAAATTCAAGAAAATAAACTAAAGAAAGAAGTTTTGTTAAATAGGTCGACTGCAGTTTCTCTCTCTCTCTCTCTCTCTCTCTCTCTCTCTCTCTCTCTCTCTCTCTCTCTCTCTTCCTCTCTTGGATGTCGGCTAAAGGTTAAATTCCAATTATAGCATGCGGATAAATAGGCTGCTATCGTTCGTATGAAACGATCTCTCAGTCGCCGACGAGACGATGAGTAGATACTCTGCAAGAAGATACAACGACTGTCAGTAAAATAAATTACAAACTGGATGTTGGTAGACCTTTTCCGTGAATTATCGGTAAATAAATTTTTGTAATCATTCCAATTTTATTGGTAATATATACTTTACCTACCATTAAATTTAAATTATATTTCTTAATTTTTTTTACTAAAACGTCACTTTCATTTGTGTACTATTTTTATTTAAGAGCTTATATAAAAAAATATAAAATATAAAAAGTTTGAAAAAAGTTTTAATAATTTATTATTTTACAAAAGTTGTACATTTTGTGGTCATTACTAATTTTTTTTTAACTGTGAAATTAATTTATATTATATACATTATTATATTATGTACATTATTAATAATTTCTATAATTATTTAATAATTTTAAAATGTATAACAAAAATATTTTAAGTGATTTATATTCTATATTAAACAAAAAACTTAGAATTGTATCAATATTATCAATTGCAGCAAAATATGCGATTTGACACGCAAACGTAAACATTCAAATTGAACATATTAATAAAATTACTTGTTATATAACAAGTTATTATGTTATTATTTTAAAATATCCTAAAGTTATTATTCTAAAATGTCATGTTTCTTTACATTACTGTCGCTGAAAATTAAATCAAATCTTTGGTTAACTTCTACTTAAAATTCCGGCTACGAATCTTATTTGAGTAAAAAGAGTTAGAGCAAATCTATATGAGTATAAAAATCGCAATAACTTTCTCGGATATAGATAATCACACCGAAAGCGCTGCTTTTCGAATTAACAGTTAAGAAGCGCCTGAAGATGCAAATGTAATTCAATCCTGGAGCGCGTTAGGATTTGTATAAATTTCCTAATGAAATCCAAGCAAGATATCTCAAGAAGAATGACATTGATGGGAAAAGGAGATAAAGAGAATTCTATAATTACGAAGGCAGTGTTAATCAGGTTCAATCACGATTGTTATACAACTTCTGCGCGGCAATTTCCTTGATTAAACATGCTATAAGAACAGATATTGCAGTTGCTATTTTCAACTATGATTCGTCACTCAAAATACACAGACATTTTATATATTCTTAAGACAAGGTTATACATATAACGACTTTTATATGCGCATGTTTGGCAAATTGTTTAAAGGTCAAATGCCGATCGTGACAGCCTGCTAATTACAGCTTGTGTCTTGTCCACTGCAGACTATATTTAACAACGTTGTCAATAACTGTTATTGATGTTCCTAAGTCCTGTGCAAACACGACGAATTCAAAATTGCGAGCACGTAAAGCAAAGTAATGATAACATTATACGGCAATAACATTTACATCATAATATAAAATCTAAATTATGTTTACTATTAATCTTTCAAAAA
>NW_017259192.1:2626960-2627694 GCF_001594045.1 Atta colombica | reverse complement strand
TATATATAATATATTATATACAATGTACTTTGACAACTCGGCTCATTTTTTTAAATTTCTCATTAAAAAATATTTTGATAATTAATAATGAGTTGAAATTTATAAGGAATAAGATGTTGTTATTTATTTAAATAGTTCATCAGTTGTTACATAATTCTGCAATGAGTTCATTAAGATTGCTTATTAAGATTTCCAATTTAATGCCTCTGTAGCTGAAAAGATGCTGATGTAAATAATATAGGAAGGAAAGAAAATAGAATTCTCCATCTCAACACAGATCTCAAGGAATTATACGAATCCATTGCGCGAACGCAGTCGATTCAAGCGCCACTGAATAATTCATTTTAATCGTAGTCCCCAAATTTATCTCGCGCTTCTTGTAGCAGAAAATGTGGTGGAACATAGAATATACATTAAGATCTCATTATAATCATTTTTCATTCACGTTATTATACGCTATTTACGCAAACCTTATGATTATGTGCAAATTAAAAAAACTGAATTTCATATGTTTATTACGAATCCAAATAATCTTTCAGTAATAAATATTTCTCTTATATGATATAAAATATTTTTTTTACGACGTAAATAGATACAAAGAAAAGCTTATAACACAAAGATATTCTTTTAATTAAGATTAAAATGTAATATCTGAAATATAATTTTAATTTAATCGACCGACATCATTAAACATAATAATGTTATATATACACACACACACACACACACACATA
>NW_017259192.1:2606549-2626860 GCF_001594045.1 Atta colombica | reverse complement strand
TTATATCTATATAATTTTGTTATATATTTGTTATTTTGTTATGAAAAAGTGATATATACATATATATGTTATTATACAATAAAGTAATAAATATAATAAAATTATACTCTTTATAAAAGAAGATCTATGCAATTAGTGTGAAAAAGTGATTAGCATTGTCAACAGTTTTTTTAGGTTCCAAAACAAATGTATTGATAAATCGATCGCAGCGATAAATCTTGATGTAAAAACGCAGCTTTCGAAAGGTTAAATATACTGCGCAGGCATACATTTTCGATCAGCCATAATACAACGTGCTCGACCCACTTCCGTTAAAATTAGAGGCTCTTCCGAGAGAGCGTTAGGGCAGCATAAGCTTTTGGTCATCCTTGGCCACTCTGCGGGCGCCCTTCTATCTCCGGTGGCCAAGCAACAACTCGAGTGCGAATAAACTGCAGGTTGACACCCACACACCAGCACGGCGGGCATTCATGCAGTTTCTCGAGTGCGGGTGGCGACACGCGCACATTTGTAAATGTATAGCCGGCGCATTATATGCACGCTCTCGTTTTGTTTCCGCGATACCATTATGACTCCGTTTCCATTTGCGCTGCTTCTGGAATACAAACTGGTCGAGCTGGTCACTATTCGCACTCTCGGGAATGAGAAGGAGGAATTGGTGTCGTTAAATGCGTTTATGTTCTAGGAAAGCGAGTTTCCGCGGAGAAATGTAGTTTGGTATAATATGAATTATAGTTTCTTGGTACTCGCCATTAGACTCGCTAAATTCATAATTTGCACATTGTCACAGTAAAAAGTATCAGTAATTTGCAGTAAAAAGTAAAGGAGAAATGGAGAATTTTGTAATGGAGAAAAACGTAGATTGTTTTTAATAAGAGCTTCTGACTATTAGAAAATTACAAAGTATATAATTCAAAAGGAAAAAGAGCAAGAGAGAAAATGATATTTGCAAAAGAATTCCAAGAAAACGAGATTTCACTTCGTAGAATACGAAGAAGTGCAAGAAATTCCAATTAGGAGATAGCATGATAAAAATTGCGGGTGGATGATAAACGATCGGGAAATCGCGTATATCAAGATGTAACAACGGAAGGTGACGCATTGTAATTTGCATGAAGCTCGAAGCATCGACAGCACGCGAGTAAAAACGTGTCATGGAGTCGCATGTATATGCGCTCTCTGTACCGTGACAATATCGTATTATTGGCCGATAAGAATGCAACGTTTTCATACGACTATTCGTGCGACAGTACGTTCCACAGGGTTAAAATAGTTCTAAGCACGATGAAGGACGCTAATGCACGAGACAGACAACAAATGAGGACACGGAGGCCGAAGGAAATACAATATTATGATACTTCTCATTCTACCTGCTTCGGTATCCTTCGAAGTTTCATCCTTTGTTCGCTTCTATGTTTATGCGCCTCTCTTGTATCTCGTCGGAATAATCAAAATCTAGCTGCACGAAATTCGGTACCAGGCTGCCAGCGAATATATATTGTATATAAAAACGATAGGAAATAATAGGATAGAGAAAAGATCGAATTAGTTCAGTAAACACACGAAGCGAATTATCCATAAATCTATTTGTAATTTATGCTCGTTATAATGATTGTTAATTCGAGCTTTAAATGATTCTTTTATTTCCACGTGGATGTGCGCGTGGGAGATCTGTATGCAAATTGCCCAATTTCATGTCGCCAATTTACGAGCAACTGAATGCGATCGTAAACTATCACAAGCTAAATTATAATAGTAAATAATTATAATAGTAAATAATGTAAACTGTTATTAGACATAAATTGTTGTATAATACTTGTTAGTATTACAACGTATAAAGAACTTTTCAATCACTTATTTCTTAAAAATTGATGCTTGCTTAATAATCAACAAAGAGAAAATCGTCTCGCTATTTATTTTTTATATTTCAATAAGTATCCACTGAAATTAATAGAGTAGCATAATTTTATTATTCACTTACTTAGATATGATTTAATGTCTAAAAATGCTACAATTTTCTCAATAATGAATGTCTTCGTAATATCATAACACTAAAATGATCGTCATACTTTACAATTGTCATTATTTCTAGCCAGATAATTATTTTTAATTTTGCAAGATTTTAAAATATGTAAGTAACATGTAAGTAATTCTATAAAATTAAAATGAATTGTTTAGCTAGAAACAATGGCATAGAACAATTAATAATACTAACCTGACAGAAATCGATATAACTACAATTAAGATCTCACACGCATGGTAATTAAAAAAGCGAGTATACATAAGCAAGAGACGTATTTATAATCTCTTTATCCTGCCGTTGGCATACATAATCCTAGCTTTTGTTCGTGTCATGGCCATGTGTTCTGCCACCTACGGTAATTAAGTCTCTCTTAACTAAAATCCGTCACACGCTTGTACTTGTTTCCTTTGCGTAAAGCCTTACAAAGGCACCTTTTCGCGCGTTTTAAAAAGATACCAAGTTTTTCGTTATTCGATAATTATTCTTCTTAAATTGCAATTATAAAAGCACAACCACGTTGACATATAAGAGATATTGCATGCTAAAATAATACATGTATTAAGTTTAAATGACGTCGTTCCAACCGACACCAAATAAATCATTCGCTTATCAAATATTTGATAAAATCAATCGCATTTATGACGCATTTATTGAGTGTGGGAAAAAGTTCGTGGCGTTTTTCCCGCTAGATGGCATTAAATGCTCAGCAGTCGGCAACTACTAATTGCATCGGCAACACTAGACATGCATTATAAAGTGACATTTTAATCTTTGTTTTGAGCCGAAAAAGATTGAAATCGGTGAAGTGGATCAAAAGTTATTTTATTTTGAAAATGGAAATAAATAAGGAAAAAATGCGCTACATTTTGCAGTATCACTACGATAAAGACAAGAATGTTGCACAGGCTTGCGAAAAAATTTGCGCTATTTACGGTGAAGATACTCTATCAAAATCAGCAGCACGGAAATGGTTCACTCGCTTTCGTGCTGGAAATTTCGATGTGAAAGATGAACCTCGCTCCGGTCGACCAATGAAAAATCCGATGAAATCATGGTAAAAGTCGAGCGTGATAAGCATGTGAGCACTGTAGAGATTGCCAGGGAACTGGCATCGACCACAAAACAGTTTTAAATCATTTACACAAAGCTGGATACAAAAAGAAGCTCGATATTTGAGTTCCTCACGAGTTGAGTGTTAGGAACATGATGGACCGAATTAACATTTGTGATATGCTACTGAAATGAAATTGAGCCATTTCTGAAGAGAATGATAAAAAATGGTGATAAAAAATGGATCACCTATGACAATCCAACTAAAAAAAGATCATGGATAAAAAAAGGAGAGAAGGCGCAAGCAATCGCAAAACCTAGATTAACGAGGAAGAAGGTGATGTTGTGTGTGTGATGGGACTGGAAGGGAATCGTTCATTATGAGCTGTTATCGTCCAATCAAACAATTAATTCCGAACTATGAACAACTGCAGAGATTACAAGCAATTGAGAGGAAGCGACCAGAATAATCAATAGGAGAGGTATCGTCTTCCATCACGACAACGCTCGACCACATCTTTGATGACTCGGCAAAAATTGCGAGAGCTTGGCTGGGAAGTTTTAATGCATCCACCGTATAGTCCTGACATAGCACCCTCAGACTATCATTTGTTTTGGTCTCTGCAGAACTCTCTTAATGGTGTAAAGTCAGCTTCAAAAGAGGCCTGTGAAAATCACTTGAAGCAGTTTTTCGATCAGAAACCACAGACAGTTCTATCGCGATGGAATTATGGCTCTGCCCCAAAAATGGCAAAATATTATAGAAAATAATGGAGCATATTTGGTTTAAGTAAATTAATTTCAATACTCTAAGAAAAACACTTTAATTTTACTAAAAAATCGCCACGAACTTTTTCCCATATGTATGCAACTATTATAATTCAATCATGTTATTATCGTAACAACATTGCACTTGTGATATGCGCTGTACATTAGAGAATTACAACATTACTGTACTAATGTACATTATTCCATTTACAGAACACCGACACTAGTCTTGTTTCAACAAATATTTGATATATTGAGACTGAAACACATAGAACATTTCACACAAAACTTGGCTAATTGTAATTATAATAATGTATTCTTGATGAATTCAAAAAATTGAATTATTTCAGTTTTTGAAAACTTTAAAAAACTAAAAAGAAGATTTAATCAATGCATTTAAATATAATTTTTTTAAAGTGATATATGTATAGATAGAATATTATACAATAAATATTATTTAATATGAATATTATAAAATATATACGTTTTATTATATAATTTTGTTGAAAAATGTATATAAAATTTTATTATAAATATAATATATATAATTTTTAATATAAAATGTAACTAAAGGAAATGTAAAGGAAATCTAATTGAAATAAATCTTACTTTTTATTTCATTTTTTATCTCATAAATGCGCAGTCCTTGACTGGCGTGACACTAAAATACGTACAATTATCTGCCAGTATTTTATATTTTTATTCGTCGGTTATATAAGAGTCGTTAGCCTGAAAGTATACCCAGATAAGATAAAGATAAAACAAAAATAATTTATTTATTTAGACATTATTTATTTAGAGAGGTAAAAGATTGTAAATTGTTTCGTTGCATTACACATATTGTTGCGCTCCAATGTGTACTGCAAATCCAATATCTATAATGCATGTTCAGTATCATATTATTTCCCTCGATAAAATGATATAGCAAAATGTTCAATCCTCAACCTTGGATTATAATAAATTCGAAATATTTTATTAATAACAAATACTGTTGAATATATTTTAATTACTTTAATGGCAAAACATTTACTTTCATTTGTTCTTATATTCTTTATTACACGCTTCTGAAATCATATAATTTCAAACGTAAATTATAAATAAGAATCAACACAAACATGCTACCTACATTAAATAATTAAACTATAAATATATCAAAAATAAAATAAAAAAGAAGATTTAATAACATTATTACATTAAAATCCATTATTACGAAGTAACCAGAGCTAGAGTTATAATTTGAGTGGCCTACAAAATTGTCTTCTTAACGTTATTATATCTCTATGTAATATAGTATTATAAATCTCTACGCTTCTCTCTTCATAGGACGACGCTTCTCTATGACAAAGGAAAAACGTAGTTTCTAAACTACCTATCCCTCGTTTTCCTATCATGAATAATAACTCAATATTAGCGAGTCTCGTGATATCGTCGTTCAACTATCCCGTCGGCAGGCTGTTGATTACTTAAAGCATTATCGGTCCCAGTCGGCTCATTGCGTCGTCGTTTATGTTTACGAGAACGCTCCAGGGGGAAACCACAAACACCAAACGTGATCCACTCGTCTTGCCCAAAGCGAGTCATAATCGACTCGCCACAGTAAGTTGATTCACGCCGAAAACCCTGAACGCTATTTTCGCCTATGCAGAGGGATAAGATTGGCAACGAGCGGGAACGAATCATCGATGATGGCGTACATAGAGCGACTGGCACGACGACGCTCGCGATGAAATTAGCGTACCGAGAAGCATGCGGAACATTACTGTCGCCATCGTCGTTTCCATCGTCATCGTGGTCCTTGTGGTCATCTTCGTTGTCATGCGTCCGCATAGAGAGCAAGACTGTCGGAACATCTATACAACGTTCAGACACCTTAGATAGCTGCGTTACGACAGCCATTAGCACCGACAGACGTGCTATTAGTGTTACGCGATTTCGTTCGACGCACGTAATTGACTGACCGCACGCAGCTTCCTGTTCCATGCGAAAATTCTCCGAAGGTTCGTTATCGCTGCGGAAGTTTTCGATAATAACGTAATGTTGAAAGGTATTCGCGACATTGCTGTGCTCTTGATACGTACAAGCTGTTGAACAGGAAGACATATGCCTTGAAAGATATATGCTTTAAATTTCTTCTTATTATTGATAAAATAATTTTTGATAGATTCGAAATGGGAAAAATAGTTTTACTGGAGTGTTTAAAAATTACTAGATACAGATCTGTACTCTCTGAAAATAATTTCTTGAGCTATCAAAATTATCGAGGAAATAATCACTTAATGTAATTGTGAGACAGAGTCCCCGAAATCATAAAATTTATGAAATCCTTTGTATAATCCGATAATTATACAACCACGAGAAATTGTATAATATTAGATAAAATCATTTATTTTATCAAATGACCTCGTATGTAATGAAAAAAATTATTGTAATCAGATGAAATTGTACGAAATCAAACGAGATCATGGATAATCTATAGGACAATATTTTAATTAGGTACCCTCTCGAAAATTATTGTATGCTCAAGCATGAGTAATGTTGCAAAAAATTTTGACATTCTAATAATCATCTTGAGCGTCCTACACACTACTTTGATCCAAAGTTATTTTCAGATCTGTATCTAACTAAATTATTAGGTACTTCAGCAAAATTATTCTTTCCATGTATGTACATATATAAAATCCAAGTTTATACCCATAAAAGACATAAATGTGAGAATACGGATTAAAATTTAAAATTGTTATCTGTAATTAAATGTAAGTTAATTAATTAACTACACCGTGACATTTGCTTTATTTCACGTGCGAGCTCTCGTTTTAGTATATTCTTTCGCAATTGTTCCATTATTTTATCAATATTATAGCGTGTTCCTATATATAAAGTACTTGCCTCTGCATGCATCCTATAATAATCGTATGTATGTTGAGGACTACACGTATAAATTAAATTTACCATACTATATACATGATGCAGCGAGCTTTCAGCATGAACGTATTACATTCACACTGCATTAAATTCAATTTCGTTTCGTGTACATCATTAATCAATTTTATTCACTGAACTATTAAATTTATTTACAACCTAAAGAAAAACTTGAGAGAAACGTCGATTATCCATAAAATTTTAAACATATTTTTTGTCGATTAAACCTTGTTTATCGATGGTTATAGATAGAATGAATAAATAAAGAAAAGAATATATGTCGTAATATTATGAAAATTAATTTATACACAAATTATATACAAACAATTTATTTACATACGCTTTACCTGTAAGTTCACTTTTTATTCATTATCAAAGTTATTTATATAATAATTTATGCAATAACATCGAACATAACATATTATTTATATGCCATATTGTACACGATAAATTACATATACAGTACACATTGTATATGTAACGGTACAAGACACCGAACTTACATGCATCTTGGAACTCATTGCAAAAAGGATGTAAAGTTTTTGTGATTGTACAATATTGGCTAACGGATATCGCAACGATTAATCGAACGAAGGAAGTAAAGAAAAATGGATACACGAAGTTCCGCCCTTGCAAGTTTTTGGTTATGAAAGAAAAAAAAAAGAAAAAGCAAAACACATAAAGTGCAAGAATATAGTCTATACTTGCAGGCGACTAACGATATATTAAATCGTGGAGGTGAGTTCGATTTGATTTCGCATACTCCAATTTTACTTTTTTTTGCAACGTGGCGTACAGCTGTGAATGACATCCCGATGGGGATGGGAATGAGTGAAGGGATGAATGCAATCAGGATAGCTGAGCGGTAAATTAAAAGTGGGTTTATGCACGAGTATCGATTAAAACATTCCACGCTCGCACTTGCTGGAAGAGGACGACTCGCCGAAAATAATAATTTATCACGAAAAATTACTGAGTTTAAAATGCCAATTAATATTCTCACGTATCTTTATATCATATATTTGCATTTGACACACGCGCCTTTTAAACAAAAATCAAATAAATCTGATGAGATTATACTTATTGATAAATTCAGTGCAATATTTTAAAAAAACATAAAAAAGTATGTATACAGAGTGTCTCACTAAAGGTGTTATAGACTGTAACTCATTAAATTTGTGTTTTTCTATTTAGTATCAAAGATAACTTCATACAATGACATTACTTAGTTTTTTCTAGGAATAACTTCGAATATTTGAAAATCACATTTGCTTTTTCAATTTAAATCATACACCTTTTTTACATAATATAATTCTTTTAGTTATTCTCTTTCTGCATATAAAAGTATTAAAATAAAATTATCAAAAAAAATCAATAGTTTACAATATATTTTATATTTTATTCTGACACATTTTGGAATATAATATATCTCGTAAATTATTAATTTTTTCATAATCGTATCTTAATATTTTTATATATAGAGTAATGAGATGAATCAATTGATGTAAAGAGAATACAAAATTACTTTTTACAAATATTATGTAATTGCATTTTGCAAACAGCAAATTATTTTGAAAAGCATCTACATGATTTCTTTATACCACTTATGTATGTAAAGATAAATTAATAATTCATTTGTATCAATTCACTTCTCTCTCTCTCTCTCTCTCTCTCTCTCTCTCTCTCTCTCTCTCTCTCTCCTCTCCCCCTCCTCTTACTCTCCTATCCTCTCCTCTCCCCCTCCTCTTACTCTCCTATCCTCTCCCCTCCTTCCTCCCTCATTCCCCTCTCCCTCTCCTCTCTTTCTCTTTGTAAAAGTATTTACAATATTGAAGCAAATGTTCGATTACATTTGTGATTACGTTCAGCTTTAATTCCGATTCTAAAGCATTGCAACGTCAAACTTTTGACAGAATTATAAAACAATAGCGCTCTTTCGCATTGCTCGTTAGTTTATTCAATCACGTAACCGATTACTATTCGGGCGACAATAAATGTGATACAAAGTTTCGGTGCTAATCTCATTTTTACGACGCTGTGACCCTCCGTGACGATAGTTTAAATTGCGGAAAAGCGCATGAAAACCCAATTTCGCGAAGCGACGGATATCACGTACAACGGGGCTGTAACCCAGTTTCGACGGACGGAAATGCGTCTCACTGTGCGCAACGCGACGTGAATGAATGTTAGTGCGTCACGATCTTCCCTATTGCCTTAATTTTCCCTCCTTCTATCTTCTGGTTCCTTTCGCATCATTTCTTTCTTTGACCGATTGTTCCAAGTAGTCCTCTCTCTTCTCTTGACTCTTAAGTAATTTCAGTGGATATGTCAGTTCCAGTTGAGAAGAGTTGTAGAAATCTCATTTCTCGTCCAGCATTTTGTCGATAGTCGCGTCGTGTAAAGAAAGAAACCAATTTGCTACTTAAGTAATGTTGCTACGATAAAATTAATGTACAACTATATTTGTTAAACTAAACTATGTTTCTTATCCAAGAAGAACAAAAAAGTATTTACCATCTTTGATAGATAAAGTATGAATATTTTTTGCAAAAGTGCTTTTTATCGTGCAAAACATATATACATGCAAAAAATCAAAATTAAATATGTTAATAAATAAATTCATTTGGAACAAATAAATACATTTAGAAATCTCTTGTACTCATTTAATACAATAAAAATTAAAAAATTTTTTAAATATAAGTAAAGTCTGAAAATATTATTTAATTTCACTTTTAATTAATTTAATTTAATTTATTTAATATGAAAGAATTGCATGACAAAGAGTTGGACAACCATTTATTAATTTAAATTTTAAAATTGAAACGGAAAGATGAGGGATATTTCTAAAACTATGAAATTTTCAAGATCGTAATTTTTCCTAGAAATTCGATAAAGCAACAACTTTTCGACATTTCATATTGTTCATGTTCGTTAGAAGCATTCAATTTACTGCACAATGAAGAAGTTAACTAACTGGCGAGTTTGTACATTACCATCAGTTCCACGGACGATCAACTCCTAAAGTGATAAGCGAGTAGTGTAATGCTTATTTGAAGATCGATACGGTTGTTTACTCAACTTACAGCGCATGAATATTACTGCACGACAGCGCGCACACACGTCCAACTTTCTATATTATATATTTCTATATAATCACGTCCTCTGTCCTGCTAAAATCGATTAATGCCGCTATACTACGTAGAAATAGTATCCGCAGTAATATCACAGTGGGTGACAATTTTTTCTCGATCGACGTAGTCATAGAATATTTATAAAAAAAAAAAAACGAGCAGATCCCGTTGTAACCAAGAGTCCCTGTTCTGCTTTTTAAGATTGCAAAAGGATATAGAAATTTAACTGTTTCTTTGTTGAAAAGTAGAAATTGCTAATTTGTCTTTCAGTCTTTTCAATCGGAAAATGTTCACTCTCATCTTCGATCTTTTTCTTGTTTGGTATTGCTTGACCGACATAGATACTTCGAAGCTCTCAATTCATTATCTGGTTCAGAAATATTTTTACAGCGAATCGTCGAACATTTTATTGCGTATCATGAATCCAAGTTTAATCTACGTATTCGGCGAAGTGGCCATCCAACGGATGCCAAAAGCCGAAAGTACTTACGAGCGAGTCGAAAGCCGAGCGCGTCACTTGACAGCTGCATAACGCAAGGCTACGTGATCATGCCACGTGGATTATGATCTGTCTACATATTTGCAGGTCGGTTTAATTTTATACGCGTCGAAAAGCTCGACGCCATCAAGGCGCTATATCAAGGCGCTTCTCGAAAATTGTGATTATGTATCATCTTCCAGAAGTTTACAGTATCGTCGGATACCCTTAACGAAATTAAATCCGCTGTTGCACACGTCTTATCAATAATTACCTATTTCTCACGGATATGAGAACTGTCCGGATATATCCGAATGATAACGATTCCAGCACCGCTAACATACGATCGAGGAGCGATCCATGTATAATATAGTTTTAAGAGTTAAATCTGGGTTGACTCCACGGTTAGCCAACTAATTACAAGGATTTCGTAGTTAATCCCGCTTCAACTTTCGGGTCACGTCGTATGAATCGACGTCACTTAAATGTCTGGGAAACGGATGGATTTAATACGCCACCTGAACCTCTAATGCAAAACCGTTATAGCCGTTTCTAACGAGACCAGATGTAACGTACGATAAGATGCGGAGGATTCGCACCCCGGATTTCGAACCGTACTCCTGTAGATGATCCTTCCTTAACCCAGTTGACACAAACTAATATAACATTAATGTTATAATTTTAAATGTAAAATTGTTTACATTCAACAACATAAACATAATAACATATGATATTATACAACAGTTGCGCATTGTTGAATGTGGTTATAACATTGATATTAAGGATATTCTCTACATTTTTTGGAGTGGAATTTTTACTCTAAAGAGTAAAAATTAAACTAATTTTGAAGAAAAGTGACTCACAATTTTTAATTTTTAAAAATGAGATTTCACTCTTCAGAGTGAGATTCATCTCTCTAAAAATTTTAAAATATATAAAATTATGTGTTATATTACTTTTAATTGCTGTCGACTGGGTAATACATAGTATGTTAGTCATTTTATAAATGTGCTAATTTTTTAATTATTTTCCTCGTATTGAAGACACAAAGAATCCATAATTTTTAATGTCTAATATGTATTACTCCTAATATGATTTTTTTATTTTATTTTTTAAAAATTAAAATCCGTATTTTGACGACAAACGAAAAAAGAGAGCTCTTACAATTCCACACATTTTTTTTTTACATGTGCGAAACGAATCGTAGTTGAATCTCATCCTTGCTGTGACAGAAATAGATGAATGTTCTCTAAAATCATTTCTTTCAGTTTCAGATATTCTTTCTAGCATCTCCTTCAAGCTCTCTCCGCGTTGCCGCAACGGCAGAAACTCCTCATTCAGTCTTAAAAAACTGTTCGGTCTGACGGTTTCGTTTGCGGCACTTGGCATATCGATCGCGCCAGATAGGTTGGTCATGCTGAATTAAATATACTTCAGTAGGTACTCTATGAGACGGTCACGACGGATATTCTGTAACTCGATAAGTCCTAATGCGAGAAATAAGACTTGCGTCGTCGGCTTAAAGATGTCACGATTGTGGCTTCGCACTTCTTATCCGATTATACATAATGTGAAATGTATAAACGTTATGTTATATTACTTCTTAGCTCCGCCTTTCAATTTTTGTTTTATTTAATTTAATATGAATAATATTTTGATGATGCACGTATTAAAATTACTGTTAATATACATATATAGTGTTGATAATATTTGATAGATTTGGGAATAATTTGAATTCAAATTAAATTTTATTTTTACAATTATAAAATCTAAAATTTAAAAAAAACAAATAATTGAAAATATCATTTTTCTCTAAGATCTCTCTATTAAAATAATGTTCTTTCTATCTATACATATAATATATGACAGATATATATAGAGTATACATGTAATTATCAAATATATAGGTATAATTGTGCTGATATACAATACTCGTTACAAAACTAAATCAAGATAATATGTATCCATTAATATTAATAATAATATTATATTATATTATGTTATATTAATAATACCTGATTATAATGTTAATAATAATTATTTTATATAATATAATATAACATTTATTATGACAAATAATATATTATTGCGTAACGTTTCTTTTTATATATCTTGCTTTATTTATTTATTTTATCTTAAAATACAAAGAAAATACGTTATCAATATTAAGAATATTCTCATTTGTTCTTTTTTATTAGTTCCCGTAGAAATCATCTTTTATCGAATCCATAAAACGAGTCACATCGAGATTTCGCTTTTTATATTCTTCATCATTCTAAGTTTGGAACACATATTATATGTATCATGCATAAAAAAATCACGCTAAACAAAATTTGGAAACATACTTCAATAGCTTGGAAATAGACAATCGCAAAATCAATTTCTTTTTTTTATCAGAAAAACTTTTTTTTTATTTCTTTTTTTTCTATATAAGTTTAATCAGACATAATTCATATTATTTGATATCAAATTGTCTCTTATCACTACAAAAGTAATTTTATCATGCGCAATTTTATCACATAAAATTGTGATAACATTTCATTGTTATAGACTATTGACATTTTTTTCAAAATAAATAATTCATTACTTATGAATTTACGTTTTATTTATCTTGAAAATGCAAACAATAATAATACTCCTCTGCCTTGTATTTTTCCTATATCAACAATCAATATTGTCTTGTTTCATAATCATGTTCAAAGAATTCCGAACATCTAGATCTCTTCCAGAAAATAACAGAGGGAAATTCTGCATCGTGAAATTCTTCGATATTGACATGGCATCCTGGGATTTTGCATTAATTCATCTGGTAACCATATCTTATCTTTCCCACGAAAAAATATTCCGCGAATATGAAACGCTCTTTAAAAGGAATGCGACATCTTTTCCTACGCAAGAAAAAAGAGTGCACTTTGCAACTTCAGTAGTGCAGGAACTCTGTTTTGTACATAGCTATATGTATATACGGAATGTTCTAGTTCCAAAGCTAATTAACTTTCATTTACAAATATCTTTACTCAATTTAAAATTGATTTTCATTTGAAAAATTTTAATTTATTATAATAATACTATTTTTCATTCTAGTCTCTTTACAAATTGTCTTTAATTCTGACATTAAAATTTCATTAAAATAATATTTACATTAATATAAATAAAGGTATTAAGAGACAAAGATTTAAAGAAATTCGAGAATCTGATCCTGAAATTTCTAAACTCCCAATGGTCCGGTCGCTTGTAAATTAATAATATTTGCTTAAAAATTAGTAATATTTGAGTATTTTTATAAAGAATTGGTACGAAAGCGGACAAATCGGACACGGAAAAAGCAAGGCATTTTTGTAAAGAGATGAGAAAAGATATTCGTGTGTACGTGTACGTGTATCGATCGACGTATCTTTGTCGTACTGAATTAAACATACCCGAGTCCGGGCAAGACGACATCAGTTGGTCTATAACTCGATGAGCTTTAACACGAGAAATAAGACGCGAGACACGAATTTGAAAATCGTTCGTGAAAATAGCAATAACAACCAACATTCGATGCCTCATTCGTGTTACATTGTGTCTAAGCGAAGTAACTTTTATCACAGTAATGTTATCTTCGTCATCGGTTGCCGCAGAGGTAAATGTCAACGACGTTATTGACGGATAAAGTGCATCAACGCAGCGTGCACGATAGCGTTGAAACTTATCTCTCGTCATGTCGATACTGCGGCAAGTACAAGAAAATTTTAGAGATGGAATTGAGTGCTCAATCATAAAAAAACTATCATCTCGTATCATCTCTCTTGTAATTCTCCACAATATTATATAATATAACGTTTAATGATTAAATTCAAATAGTATTATTATTATCCTACTTTCTTTGTCTTTTTTCTGCTTTATGTACAATATTCGCGATATATAATATGACATAATTCTATAATAGTAACGCTGACTTCCCTACGATTCCGCTTCGTTATCCATTTTCGGTGAAAGAAACTAATTTTATAAAATCGGTTTAAGTATTCAAATCGAGTTTGAAGAATGAATCTTATAACTAAGCGATTTACGTCAACTATGATTTGACCATTGATCAACATTAATAGAATTATCTCTAATTATCACACAATAGCATATAATGATATTATTTTCATTATTTCAAATACAAATAATTACAATAATCAATCGCAAAATTTATAGCAACTATAATTAAATAATATTTACTAATTTATAAAATAGGGAAATATTATTACTTGTACATATGTTTTTTTTAAATATGTGTATATTTATTGAAATATAACAATCTGAAAAACCATTATTTCAAAAACAAAAAGTAAAATGATCGCATAATTTTTCTATCCCAATCTGCAAAATGACATTAGTTGTTCTACCTCCAAAGTATTGATGTTATCGTGACCTACTATCCTATTTCCTTTGCAGAATACTGCGCATGCATTTTAACAAGCGACAGCAATTTAACGAGCAACATTACGATAAATATCTTTTCCATAATATTCAATAACTTACGTATGTGTATTATTCGTGTAAAAGTGTTTATATTATTTATGCGCGTGAATAAATTGAAATGTATGTGCTGCAAATGTAATGTGTACGTATATGTATATGTATATTATACCACGTTGCGGAAGAATTCTGAATTTTTATTGGTTTTCTGTTCTGTTCGATTCTCTCGGATTTATTTGTAATAATTATAAGATATCAAGAGACACGTATTTATTTTTTATTTAAGAGAAATAAATCTATTTTCACTCAAAACGATCTCTTCCTCCCCTCCTCCTCCTCCCTCTTTCTCTCTCTCTTAGTGCTTAAATATTTTAGAATAAATAAATTTATATACGTATCCAATTCTGCTAATCTTGCTGAAATCATTTTCAATCTTGAACAAAACTATAGTAATAATATCACTTGAAGCAATTTAATAATTTTGGTGCTAAGCATCTTAGAAGAATATTAATAATTGATGAATATGAATAATTTGATGCTAATCTAAGCATATCTTAAGAATTGTAAATAATTTAATTTATTGCGAAAAATATCATCTCAGCCAGGATTTGAAAATCTTCCGAGATAATTTTTATTTTTTAAATATTTCTTACTTCATAAGAAGTGAAAAATTATTTTGAATTATATTATGCCATGATTATATATAATAATATAATTAAATAATTTACGTAAACGATTTTCAAAATAAAATAGATGGTCGCATTTTTGTATAAAATCAAACAGCGTTCTCATATTGTTCGCCCGAATCTTTGTATATTTTCCTATCTTTATAATAAATAAAACATCAACAAATATATACTCAAATTGGAGCAAAAACTGGACATTAATTTCTACATAAAAAATATGCAAAACGTAGATTTCTGAAGTAGATCATCACGTAAACATAAATCGCGGATGTATAATTCATATATAGTTGTCTGTCGTGTGGTTATTTGTATAATTTGAACACGCGTTGTGCTACACTCCAACAGTATAAATTCTATAAATTCCTACCGGTATATTTTCGAGTGTATATTATCATTTATAGTATGCGCTTGAACATAGGCAGAACTATCGAGAAAAGTCCGGTTAAAAAAGTTTTCCGCTTGTGACGTGTCGAACGATGCATAGCGCACAGTCAACAAGACAAAAAGTTGGCTATCGAGAGACAGCTTAAATATTCGAGAAGTTTTTGGCTCTAAAACGGGCAAATCGCGTTTTACTATTTTCGCAACCAAAAAAACTGAAATTGATATGTCAAAGAGGATCAGAGCTCAACGTTCCACATAGTCAGCAAATATGAATTCTCGTGCAAGAAAATTAGAATTCGATATAATCATGCAAAAATGAACGAATATGGAACGTGACATAGATAAATATCATTAACGAGAAGCCAATATGAGCAGCTTGCCAAATTCCGTTCTTCAAGTTCTTCTTATCAAGCATTTCATGAGTATATAAAGTTGTTGAAAAGAATTTTAATTAATTAGCTATCAAAATTAATTAATTAGCGTATAGATAATTTTGTTACGTTATATTATTCATTAAAAGACATTGTTAAATATTCAGAAAGTAAAAATAATCTCTCAATTAAATTAATAACTTTTTTTATTCACTCATATCTTAGCACTTAAGTTTATACATTTATTTTAAAAATGTAATATAAAACATTGTATTAAAAGAAAATTAGAATATATCAAGGTATTATATTAAGTCCAAATATATTACATTGTTACTTTGTATTTGTTTTGAGGATAAACGTAATTTAAAACCGCAGAAACTTTTTACTATTTCCATTTCGCTATGACTTTATAAATGACAGTAATATCATAAAATGTTATGAATGTTAAATATCTCTCGAAATAAAATTATTCAGTTTACTTGCAAATGTCACAGAACTAAATTTGTAGGGGATAAAATTCTGTCGTTAACTTAAAAAATAAAAAAATGATATTTAAAGCGAGAGTAATTCGACTTTTCTATAAAAGCAGCGTCTAGACAGTGTAATGTTTCTTGATTTATACTTTGCATCTCTGTAATTACTTGCTACTAGACTAAAGCCGAAAACTACTGCTTCTAATCTCAATTCGATCCGAGATCACGAAGGTCGATACAAGTTTAGTTTCAATGGTGCCAGCACATATTGGGATCAACTCCCAAAAATCAAAATTGGTTTATACTAGACTTCGTCTAGCAAACTTGCGAATATGTATATATGCCATTTAAAATTTAGATTGTTTAATTAAGATACGAATCATATCTCTACAGCTACTTGATACTTGATTTCAAATAACAAGAAATATTACGTCGTCGAAGGTTAATTGCCAATGTTCTAATGTCAAAAGCACATAAATTCTATCAATGTAAAATTATACACGACAAAAAAAACAATATTTTAAGCCTTCTTTAATATTCACTATTCAATCTTTAAAAGCGAGATTATTTTCCACGCTCATCTGACATTTTTGCATAAAAATTAAAATTTTAATCTATTGATGAATTGTACCATAAAGAAACAATATTTCATTTTTCAACGGTTTTAATATATCATACAAACTGCTTGACCTGAATTCTATTTCACAAAACAACTTCGTAGTTTTTATCTTTTTTTCTTTGTACTCTTTCTTTACATAATACTGTTTTGCATTTCGACTTGTAAAATTAAAATTAAAAAATGTAAACTGAAAAAGTGAAAATAATCAATATTAACTTGGTCAACAAAATCTTCATGTAAGAAAAATACTTCAAAAATGGAAATATACCGTTTTCTTTACAAATTGTTTCTCATTTAAAGGTTAATAAATTTTCCTGACAACATTATAGCACAGTCTGAATCCTCTCAGAGTTGTGAATAATGTAAAATGTTACAAGCTCGCTGACCAGCAAGAAACTTGTACACAATATTTAACCACATTAATTTTATAGCTGAGTAGTAATGGTCAGCATGTTGTCAGACAGTAACTGATTGTTAATTAATTATGAAATGCATCTTAACACGGTAACTATTAATATTAAATAACTTGTAGAAATTTCATTTAGATTAACTAGAACTAATGTTAATTTTATATTAATGATTCAAAAAAATTAAAAATAAATAACTTCTAAATATAAGAAATGTGTATTATTTAAAACTTGTTTATTAGTACTATTAAGAAAATTTTCAAAATTTAGAAATTTTTCTTGTTTAATGATACAAAAGAACTGATATTATAATTAGTAATATCATCTTTATCATCCTTCAGAGATATAATGATATATTTTTCTCGTTAACCAAACAAAGATTTTTAATATAATCTGTTGCGCTTTTTGGCGAAAAAATTAATGGAGTAAAGTCGATAGATTCAGAAAGTAAAATCGAGAACTCTCAATTGAGATTATTGCAATATGCGTGATTTCGGATTGCATGATCGAATCGATAGACAAGCAATGTCTACAATGTTATTTATATAGGAGAATATTAAAATCGTTTCGCCAATGTCCTTGTCATCAATAAACCGTACCATCAATGGCGGTTTGCTGTCGGCCGTGATTGAAATCCGCGATCGGCAATATAGCGAAATTCCTATTAGTCACAGTTAAAATTGAAGGGATGGGAGGAATAAAGACATAATTTTATTTAGGCCTTTTTTCCGGCAATTAGCTCTTTCATGTAACATTGATCGAAGTATTCTAATTTCTTAAAGGCATTACATAAATTCATTTAATATTGTACTCATTTGTATATTATAATAAAAAAGTAACAAGTTATTTTAATTTATATTAATATCAAGATTTTGTAATTAAGCCTTTATTCCATCCATTCCCTCAATTGTAATTACAATTTGAACTTTGTCGACTCGATTTCACATGATCGGCTGCAGTCTGTCGTCAGACTCGGCCTCCACGAGTAGGCTAAATTTCTGCAAGGGCATGACATCGATAACTTTGCGTCACCGCAAAATGCGGTACAAGTGCACGATCTAATTTTTTTCCACAGCAAACGGAAAAACCAACAATTGAGTCTTGCATTTCTTCTTCGACGTAGCTCTCAAAATTACTCTAATGTAACTACATGATCGTAAATTGGGACTTGTTCTCTCGATTTATGCTCCTAGTAGAACGGAAGATTCTCTTCCCGCCTGACTATAAAATTTGAATAAAGCCATTCATAAATTGTGCACTGCCTTCCCGCCTGACTTAACGCATTCAACCGGAAGCAGGGGCAAGGATGTAAGAAGAAGAATAGCCAACCAAAAGATGGCTACTCATGTTTAAGGAGCAAATGTATTCGCGAGTGTTGAGCGTTCCGAAAGATTATCCAAAATAGAACCAAAGACAAGAAAGAGCCCACCGGATTGGTCACGATGGCGACGGAAACTCACTTTCAGGGTGGAACACGCACTGCGTAGAAGCCACCCCTCTACTTCGGGACTGTTGCCGTGTCTGGTTCCACGAACGAAAACTGGGTCACCGGCCACGTACACTCGTACTCTCATGCAAGCTCGAGGCTAGGAATCTCGTGTGCGCGCACGCGCGTGTACACGTGTAAGTGGCCGCGAATCTACGTGTATACACGTTTCGCCACTAGTTCTCACCCCGTAGAACATCCGGGATGCGCGACGTCAATCCTCGTGCGTCCGAGTAGGGCACCGCGGCGCGTGGTACGAACGGGGACGGATGAGTCCTCGATATCGAAATTCCTGCCACAATACCGTGAAATCAGAATCGAGATCGAGAGAGAAAGAGAGAACTTTTGAATTAGATTTAAACGACAGTTTAATGCCGACCCGAATTTTCGTTAATGACGTCTCGTGACTGGCACAAATCTGCACGGAACAGTTTTAATCAGTATATCCCTCTGTCTCGTCTCTTTTTCCTCTACCCTCTCAATCGTCACTCTTATCGGATTTTCTTTAAAATCAGTTTTGTACTTTCTTCGGCATATGACCTATTTAGCCAAATTGTATTTCATTTTCTGGAAATCCGATTACAAATATAATTTAATAGTATCGCAGTGGAAGAATTTTATCGAGTCTGATAAATGTTTTGCTGAGCAGACTTTAAATAGGGATTTTTGTATAAATCAAAAAATTTCTCTATTACCGTATTAGTTACAGTTGTAAGATTAAAATAATTCATGAATGTACATTGCTGTATTAAATTGTCAAACAAGTTCAACATAAAGCATTGATATTATTTTATATTGAATAGAATAGTTTCAAAATTTTGTTTAATGAAATATTATTCAAATAATTTGAGAAAAATATAACACACAACTTTGGAAATAAAAGATTTCACAATATATTTATCAACACGAAAAGTCATATTTGATTTATTATTGTTATTTATCCTTGAGTAACAATAGATGTGTAAGAGAAATTAAAGCATTGTTATTATATTTAAAAATTAATTTAAAATGTTTTATATTTCAAAATTGATACAGATTATTGTTTTCTTAATATACTTTTTAAAGATAAA
>NW_017259192.1:2603391-2606449 GCF_001594045.1 Atta colombica | reverse complement strand
AATTATAAAAATAAGTTAAATATTAAAGAAAAAAATCAATTTCTCTTTCAAAAAATTATTTTTAATTGTTTTGCAACATTTATTGAACATTCTAATAACCAAATCAAATCAATTCATGAATAAAAAATGCACGAAAAGAATATAATATAGGTCACGTTGGAAATCACTATACAAATATTATTAATGGTATATGTGCTTCTATACTGGAATTATATTTCTGATTATCAGTACAATGATCAAATAGTCCTGACACGCCGGTACATATATATATATAATAATTATAAAAAGAAAATAGAAAATCTCACCAGGATACGTCCAGTAGTGGTTTGTCCGGAAATCAGCTCGCCGGCCCAGTCCTTGGCCTCGGTCATAAAAGTCCCCTCGAACTCCTTGCCCTGGCGGGCCGACTTCTGCTCCTTCTGCTTCGGGTCATTTGGGGAGAGCTCGGGCTCCTTGCGACAGCAGAGGAAGGCGAACGCACGCCAGAGGAGCACGATCAGTAGCCCGGCAAGGAAGGTGAAGATGCTTGACAGCAGGAAGCACCACCATTTCCGCTCCTTGAGGCAGCCTTCTACCGTCACCGGGGGCTGCACGGTCGTCCCTTCGGTCGTCATCCCGGCGGATCTCTGCTGCCCCCGGGTCACACATTCACCGGCGACTATCACAATCACAAACGGCAGCTGCGGCGGCCAGTAGGACGCACTTTATACGCTTCATAATTTCGCGCCGCCTTCGGGAGATGCGCGACACGCGCTAAGAAAGACTCGTGCACGGCTTGCTTTCGCGTCCTCACGATACGGAGCTACCACAAACTTCTTCTTTCTCTTTTCTTCTTTTATGAGCGTGCTCTGTTCAAAGAAAAAAATTCCAAATCTCTTCCTCTCTTCTTTCTTTATTCTTCTACCACGCACAATCGCTGACACCTAGACTCTTCGTCTTCCACTCTTATCCTCTCAACCCTCCCCCCCCTCTCTCTCTTTCTCTCTTTCTCTTCTTCCACTTCTCGCACTCTTCCTTTCTTTCCCCTTCTCTCTCTCTCTCTCTCTCTCTCTCTCTCTCTCTCTCTCTCTCTCTCTCCCTCCCCCTCTCTTCCCCTCTACCACTCTTTTACTATCGTTTCTTCAATTCTAACTATAAGATATACGTTTGTATTTGTTTACTCCGAAAAAATGCCTTCTATCTTATTCACAAGCGCCTTTTCTTCAAGAATCACTCAATCACTATCGTTGATTCTAATTGACACTACTGTCCACGACTGATAATTCGCTGTCCTCGTTAGAAGTCAACTTCGAGGCGAATATACACGTCGAATGTACACTCTGCTGGAGACACGAAAATCACCGAGTACGGCGTCCTTAGCAAAAGCGCTCCGCTTTCCTATCCACGTAGCACGGTACGCGCAGTAATCAGTCGTGAATACCTGATCCTGATGGCCCGAGGACTTGCGCCGTGTTGATTCGTTCTTACCACCCTCGGCGGCAGCCGCTGCCGCCGCCGTCACTGATGCCGCAGGTGTGTATCGCTTCTAATTGGAGTCCGTGATTGAAAGAGATGGCCGGAACAATATAGAGAACAGGCAGGAGATACAACTCACTGAACACTGTATTATCGCGTATCACATATACGCGCGCTAGTACGAATACACAAATATGCAAAGACGAGTTCTTTCCGTTTCCACCGTGTTTATATAGCTCTTTTGTATTACCTATTTATGTATACATATATTTATACACAATTATACTCTTTTTATTTTTTTAAGTATAAGTGCGTACATGTACGATGCGGACGTAGCAAGCGCGAATCGCGATCGCGAACAGAACGCGAACGAACGATGCGCGACGATGATGACGCGGACGACGACGTTTTATTTTTTCTCCTTCCTCTTCTCTTCTTTCTTTATCTCTTATATCTACAACCGCGCGCGCCCGCTCTTCTTAACCTAATCGGCTGAGCACCACCGACGGCGACGACGACGACGACGACGACGACGACGACGAGGACGACCGAGTGTCCCGACGACCATACCACTGCTCCACAGCAATCAATACGCAACAATGGACCAGGACCAATAAGCTCGGAGCTTTTCCTGACGTAGACGCACGCTCTCTCGCTCTCAACCTATCCCCTACCACCCCACGCGGCCAAACTGGTACGGCCGCAATACCTGCGGGGGCGCCGCGCGCGGCTGCGCTAAAACGAGCACGACTACTTACAGGCGCAATGGGGGTTGCTTGCATGGAGCACAAGGGTGCGCGCCATTATTTAATCGAAAGCTGTCTACGTTTTTGTAAAGAAAAAAATTTTTTTTATTCCTGCCATTTTATCCATTTTTAAAAACATTACTGCTACGAGAAGTAAATATGTTTATAAAAACAAAATTAGAAACATAATTAGATACATCTTAAAACAAATAAATACTATGTAGATCACATTTTTATATACATTTAAATAAGACATATAATTTTTTTAATGTTAAGAATGCAATTTTATATTTATTTATAAATTTTTTTTAGCAATTTGGGAATATTATAATGGCTACATAACAGTTATACGACTTAAGATAAATTATTAAAATCTTATTAAAATCTTAATTTCAATGTACATTATAAATGTACATTTTTATTAGAATTATAAATTACATCTCTTGCTATAATTATGTAGAGATTATTATTTTTTTACATTAAACAGATTTGACATCATTAAAAAAGAGATTTCTTTATTATAATCCGTGATTTCAAATTCTTTCTCTAGGTTTGGTTTTATTTCTCAATTTTTATAAGTATCTATTAATATTTACATTTATATCAGATGTATACAACTTAATATATACAATTTAATATATAAAATAATAAAAATTAAATTTGCAATATTAAACAATTATATGAAAGCTAAAATTCATTGCATTTTTTTTATTTTCTAAAAATTAATCTTCAGCTGGAACAGCGAATTTTGGATCAAACATTTAGCAGTGGCGTTATCTGTCTGAAGCAGACAAGTATAATAATAGAGTTAAGTTCCGATAACAACGGCAACTGCTCTACATGGTAAATTAATGCTA
>NW_017259192.1:2600919-2603291 GCF_001594045.1 Atta colombica | reverse complement strand
TAAATAACTATAATATATTACTATAAATAATTTAAAAAATTTTAATAGAAAATTTTAATTTGAGTAAAATTATGTTGTAATTTTTATCTTTAATGATTTTTTTGTATTGAATAAATTCGCAACTATGACTTTAACAACAGATGCTTAAAGATCGACAATCTTATGAAAATTTCTGTGTTGCTAAAATCAAGTTAATTCGTAACAGAATAAGTCAACTGTTCAGATATCAGCAGTCGAGAGTTATATATCAATAATCGATAATATTAATATTTTTTTATTACTACTGAATTTCTGAAATTTTATTAACAGCTATAACAGATTATGAAAATCTAGAACATATATACATTTAATATTATTTTGTCGATGAAACTTGATCAATAATTTTTGACTACAAAGTTATTGTAATTAAAACTTTTTACAATATATATTTAAATATATAATGCTCGTCGTAATTTTAAATATCCTATTACAATATAACAACTATGTCTATAATCTAACGCATTTACTTATTGTCCATCGAAAGTATAACATATTTACAATTAAACGTCAATAACAACATTGCTGATTTATATCAGCTATAAAATTTGTTTTCTATTAAATCTGATTTTTTGTATGCTAAAATGGAAATATGCTCGTTTTAAATTTGTTTGCCAATTGAATATTAATTTTTAATATTTTCTAATCATATGCTATAGGTATAATAATTAAGTTTCACTTTAAAGAAACATGTTGCCAACGAACGGTAGAACTGCAACAACAATTCGAGACATCGAGAGGTAAATCCATTCAAAAACAAAGTAATTTGCGCGTGCGTAACATATATCATCGACTACGTGACTAATCTTGATAAACTCGTGTTCTGATTTTATCCTGAGTACATTCGACCGCATAAATTATTTTTTATCACTACTTGTATACTAAATATTATATTAAACGTAAATATTTATAGCTAATAATTTATAGCTAATATTAAGATATGTAGTTTAAAATATTCAAAATACTTACATTTAATATTTACATTTAAAAGACATTTATAATAATTTATATTTATTATATATTTATATTTATTATAATAACGAAAACATTTTCTGCAACAAAGATTTTTCTCTTATTATTCTAATATTCTTGCTAAATCGGCTGTAAATGTGATGATTTATTAATAGATTTAATTTTTTTATTTATAAATATTATGGTGTGTTTATATCATTTCTTATTATCATTTTTATCATTTTTTTCCATAAGAGCTCTAACATTCCTTATTTCCTTATTACATAAAATATGTATGACTCAAGTTTTATATCGTCTGCTATCACTTGTTTTATTGCGCATGTGAGAACATCCCTCTGCATCCCCCAATGCTGGTCAAGAGGAGGTTATACATTACGTTATTGATCATAGACATAATATTATTTGTTGTGCAACACGAAAATGAATAATATATGTGCAGGTTAGTCACAATATATTTTTTATAGGTAAGTACTTATTACTATTAAATTTATTTGTATAGAACAGTACAATCGCATTTAGAATACATAAATTTTGAAATATAACCTGTATTTCATGATTCTAAAAATTATTAAATAAATTATTTTATGTTCTATTATAAATTTATAATTACATTTCAAATTATTGCAAATTAATAATTTTGCATAAAAAGTCGATATAATAAAAATCGTGTATAATAATAAAACTAATTAATATTATTGAAATAAATATATGATGAATATATAAGAAAATAAAATATTTTATGTATACATATGTATATTATAAAACACAATTTAAATATATCTTTTCTATTTAAAGATATCAAATATCTTGATGTACAAAGTCTGTGCCAAAAGTATGTATATTTAATGAAATATAAAAAAAAAATGAATTAAAAAAATTACTTATCTTACAATATAATATTTTTGAATGTAAGATGTTTGCATTTTGCTTAAATATCCCTTCAAATTTTATTATGATCCTATAATTTTATTTTTCTTTTCAGACTGTTTCAGATGAATGTGCAAGAATGTATTTACATAGTTTATAGGATCGAAGGAACGACATACAATGAAATTAAAAAAAGATATTTACATAACAAAATTTTATAAAAACAGATCTATATATTTAAAGAAATTTAAAAAGGATCTGTACAAAAAAATATAAAATGGGCATCTAAAATATTTCGTAAAATTCAATGTACTCGAAGTATTAATTATCGTTTCGAGAAAAATACATTTCATAGATTAAATATTTTATATGTTATGTATAGAAAATAATAAATAAGGTTCTAAATTATATTTGATAAGTATTTTTATATTTGTATTTTGTATAATTATAGTTATATAATAAAAACATTACAACATTTTTATTTGAATTTATTTCGT
>NW_017259192.1:2590597-2600684 GCF_001594045.1 Atta colombica | reverse complement strand
CATTGCTAATCCTATAATAATATATTTCTAAAGTAAGCTGTTAATAATTAATCAATTTTATTTATTAAACAGTTACACATAAATACATTAAAATAACATTTTTCTATATTAAAATAAATTTAACAAATGATGTATACGTACATGTAACATATATAAATATATATTTTATAATAAAAATTTGACTTATTTATTTAAACTCAGATATGTCAGATAATATAACTATGTTTATAATTCTATTAAAAATATTACATTTATTTTATTTTATTTTTATATTTTTTTTATAGAAGAATTTTTACATAGAAATTTATATTCTATAATTTTGCGCTTTGATCTAAACGATATTATTTCTTTATGACGAGATCATAAAGAAATGGATAAAAATGTATTCATCATGTAGAGGAGTAAAAGTCACTAGTTAATCAATCAAACATTAAAAGAGGATACAAAAGATTATATTAAGAAAGCTTCAGATATTGTCTGAAGAAAGATTAACAAAATTTACTAGGACGATAAAAACATTATATGAAATGATAATGAATCGTGATGAATGATGTTTGTGTCATCATCATTGTCATAACGAATTTCGCGCTTTTTCAGAAAATCTAATGATCCATAATCTATTTATAAACCTTATGATAAATGACTTCACATATGCTGGAATAGCTGTGAAAAATGAGAAGAACATGTATATTGAATTAACGGATGCTGTTGTGGAGTGATATGAAGAAAAAAATAAAACGTCATTTTGCAATTGCTGGAAAGAGCGATAAAATTGTTCAAATGTGAATGTTATCTTATCATTGTCATAATGTGACATGTATGATGTAATTTATAGGAACATCTCAATATATGATTATACGATCCTCATGAAAGAGAACTTGTACGAAGTCAACTTTGATCGCATTGAACAAATTTACCGGATGAACTGCAAGATATTTACTTCATTGATTGTTCTAGAACTCGGAGGACAGCGGATACTTCATCACAGTTGAAAATTCTGCGAATGAAAGACAGACGCTTAGTTGCTCTTGTGGTAATTTTAGTTTGGTCATTAAACACCGAGTACTTTAATACGCATAGTCATGACAGTTAGGTCAAGTAAACGAAGCCAAGCAAAGCCGCATTCTGCCGTAAAGATCATAATACCCAAATATTTACAGAACCGTCTGTTAAATGTCTCATTACACTCGGTTGTTACATCGATATAGATCTTCAACATAGTTTAGCTATTACATTATATGTAAAGATAAGGGAACACCGATACAAATTAACAAACTTTGAAAAATAATATAATTTTTTATTGCAACTCACACAGCAAGAACTGTAATTCTAGTAATTCAATCATGTGCTGCAACCTGGTGCGGCCGTCTATTGGATCACAGCGAGTTAAGGAATAAAATTGAACAAATTTTATGCGCATTTTACAAACCTATGGATAGTCCGATTGTTTTGAAATCAAAACTGAATATCACAGGATCATAGATACGTGCTTTTGCTTTTTATTTAAAATGATAAAAGTTTTCATTAACAATAAAGTTTTTATAAAACTTTAGAGGCTCTCGGAACTTTTCAATGGATTTTTCTTTCCAAATTCATACAACAGAAAAGTAAAGAACAGATTGAAATCCTGAATATTTTAAATCCATAGAAGTTTTCATAATATTGATGAGAAGCAATACAGCTTTCGAAATCATAAAACTTCCATTCATTACATTTTTTTTCATATTTCTCATTATTTCGGCGTTGGAGAAATGTAAAGATGGATTTTTTCAAAAGATTATTTTCTTAAAATCAAATATCAACAGTTACAGTTTCTTGATTAGGTCCAATTACTTTATATTATATATATATTATATATACGGATTTTTTTATTTTACACTTGTCTTTTATCAATCACTGTAACATCATAAATCAGTCGCATTTGTATAAATTTATTCACAAATGTGAATAAATTTATAACGTATCGCATCCAAGTAAATGTATTGATATATTCGGCGTGATATACAACAGCAACGGCGCGATAATCCAATGTTTCTGTTGCATTGTAAGCATTTATCTTCATTCTGAATAAAGTGTTGCAAATGTACAAGAAAGAGATAAAACATCTTTTTTCTTTCCTCTTTTCATTTTCTTTATTTCTACTTTTTACTTTACTTTTACTTTAGCTAATACTTTTCATTCTAGCTTTTTTTTCTCTTATTAAGGAGAATAGTTTGCGAAACATCAAATGCCGTAAATGCCAGCCACTTGAAATGACTGAACGGCGAACATGGAACGCGCATGATTGGATTTCTATTTTCGGCTGCGCACGCGGAGTCGATTAAGGCTGATGACGGCGCGTTTATAATCTTCAACGAGTTTGATCGTTTCCGGACACAGCGCTGACTTTAATCGCGTATCCAGTATCCGGCAGTTGATTATCACCGTTACCTTGTCGTTCTTCCATTCGAGAAATCGTATAACAGCGCTATATACATGTGCCCGCTCCTTTTCCATTTTCCGACTTCCGAGCAAAAATAGATGAAGCGCATAGGGAGTTAGTCTCAGCAATCGTTGTTTCTGCAACTCCGCCGTACCATTGAAGCCTTTATTAGAACACGATAGGATTAAAAAGTAAAAATCACTGTTTTCTGTTCAGATATTAATGCTCAGTATTATGTATGTTTACAGCATTATAGTTGTTTATTGCATTCACTATATAATTGTATCACTTATTTAATTTATTTAATTTACAATAAGTGAAGCATAATTAAGAAAATTAAATGACACAATTTTCATAATTTCGACATTGGACTTTTTAAACAATTAATTATTGTAGTTAAAATGTACTAATATGATGGAGAAAACCTTTCTTTACACTTTCATGCCAGGAATAATTCTGTACACTGTATAGTTTCTTGATTAAGTGAAATATGAACATGTCGCATTGCAGCCAATTTGCTCCGATGAAATAAATTGATACAGTGTAAGTTGCCTATACAACAAACTTCATACTAAATTAATAAAAATTTAATAGAAATAAAAAAGATCACAAATACTTCTTGGTAGAGATTATATCTTTTCACACATACAAATTATTTCGAATAACGAAAAGTAAAATGTTATTATACAGAAAAATAAATGTAAGCTATTTTAGTTTTAACTTATTTTAACTTATTTTAGTTTTAATTTATTAAATATAAAAATCTTATATAAATATAAAGCATTAAATATATTATGCGAATATCTCTTTATATTTATGTATGTTTATGACAAAAGAAATTTACCAATTTCTCATGATTTCTTTTACTTTTATAAATGCATGAACGTCAACTCTTATCTTTTGTGTTAACGGTTTCTTCTGTTGCTATATCTTATTTCTTTTAAAGCTTTCTTTGAAAACTGTAATAGTAATAAATCTATCAATGAGAATGTTTTGGAAATATAATTATGACGAAAGCCAAAATGTATATCAATTTTTTACATACCATTATCATGTTATAAAATAATTAATTTTACCTAGATATGTGTGTGTGTGTATGAAATTCAATTTATTAAAAGCATAAACAAATAATTTTTAGAATTTAACAGCAATATAAGCTGCATATCTTTTTGAAAGAGAAAAAGTTAACTGTAGTCATATCTATTTTTGCGGGACATTTCTATTTTTGATACATTATTTCTGACAAGAGTTTCTTTTAGCACACAAGCACGGAAAATACTAGAAAATATTTTCTGAAGATTATTGTTCACGAAACGTTGAGTTTATGACACTATGTAAAATAAAATCGTCGCGATTTCTTTTTGTCGTGCGAAACCCTTCGACAATGTATCGTCGAATAATCATCCATCAAATACACCCTTCTGTTATCGATATTCCCTTCCTTTTTTTTTCTCCTTTCATATTCCGAAAAAAGAAACTTCTTTTCCGGTGAACTTGTTTTCCTTTTGATTATCTTTCGAGTTTCACTCACACAGATCAAGTGATAGCCCTGGGATCATCAATTAACTAGGATATCAATAAGGGTGCAAAGTTCAAAATGAGATAGCACATCTTTCGCACAAATGAGAGCGAGAAAAAGTCACAAGTATCACTTGGTCGGCGCCGAAAGTGAAAGTAAGGATCTCAAGGACTTTGCCGGATCCTCTCCAATCACCTCATCCCCAATTTCTTTCGCTTTCCCTCCGTTTTGCGCGTGTTCGAGTATTAAAGGTGCTTCTTGGTCGACCGAGAGATGAGGGAGGAAGTCGAGAAAGAATAAAAAGAAGAAGAAGAGAAGAAGTATACGAGGCCGAGAAGAAGTGGGAAAGAGTAGGAAGATCTCCGGATTTTCTCTGGGGGAGGATGTATGTTGGAGGTCGCGAGACGCGGATGAGGCGAGGGACACGCAACACACTGGGGGTCGCGCATGCGTCCATACCATCATCGGGTAGAGGATGTTCGACGTTTTTTTCAGTCACCGGTCGACGCTGCGCCGGGCACCGTCGACGTCGTGAACACGGCCGCGATCGCGCGGTGTTCAGCTGCTGACTACCACCACCGCACGTCCATACGTCCGCGCTCGACGTTCGCTTTGCGAACGATAGTCCGTGCTAGTGCCCTCGTGTCCGTGCGACCGACGTCGCGGTCGATAAGACCCGCACCTGACGCGAGAGGGTACAACCAGGTGGAGGATACCCGGAAGAAGAGAAAGAAGCGAAAGAAATGGTGGTGGTGGTACAGTGAATTAGCTCTCGGCCACGCGCTTCACGTGCTCCTCTTCCAAGACTTGAAATCGTACCGTCAAAAATTGTCTCAAGTTCTCAAGAAGAATTTTGCGTATTTTCTGTATTATGACCTCGTGGTGAGGATCACGGCGCAACCACATCCTCCAGGGACATCGCGATATCAAGGCAAGGTTACTGAGCGCTCGCCACGTCCTCAGGTGAGAAGCACAGGTGAGAGGAATCACCGGGCAGGCGCGTCGAGAGGTGCAATTGCACACTTGGATTCGCCATCTCTTCGGCTCTAGCATAAGATGCGATCGGCGGGCACTCGGTCTCTACGTCGATCACGACAATCCGGAGCAATCCGCATCGAGCGTCGAAATTAAAATATCGTCGAGTGTATTGGAGAGAGAGAGAGAGAGAGAGAGAGAGAGAGAAAGAGAGAGAAAGAGAGAGAAAGACTCGTCGTCATATTCGCGACGAAAGAATTGACGCAACGAATCGAGCATCCCCAATGACATCGCTGAGAACGACCAATCGTTCATGCGATTAGTCAAGAGCGAGTGCAGGAAGGGAGACCGAACGTGTAGTAAGATCGGGCGATGAGAATCTCTCCCCGAACGGTCGAGGAGTCCCGGAATCGTCGCCTCACGCAGCCCCGGGCGCCGAGGAGGCCGCGACGTCGTTGAAGGCTATCATAGCTGCCGGAGGAACGTCGCGAGACAGAGGCATCTGAGGTACTCGAGGATGTCGCTGCACTATCCTCAGGGATACCGATACCGATCCACATCAAAGGCGGTCAGTGGGACCGGAATCGGCGAGCAGGGTTCCGATAGCGACGTGGCGGAGCTCAGCGACCTCGAGGACGATGAAGACGAGGATGAGACTCGTGAATCTGCCGATAAGCGAGCAATCGAGGGAGAAGATGAAGACGAGGATGACGAGAATGATGAGAATGACGTGGACGACGAGGATGACGACGATGATGACGATGACGATGAGGATGACGACGATGAGGACGAGGAGGAGGAGGAGGGCGAGGATCTACCCTATCCAGGCTTCATTCCGATCGCTCTCAGATATCTCGACCAGACCACACGACCGCGCAACTGGTGTCTCGCGCTGATTACTAATCCATATCCTTTTGATACTTCTTGACTCGGTATGATAAACTCTGCTTTGTAGCACATATGTCGACCTACATGCACGTACATTGCGCTCCAATCAGCATAAAAATCTAAAATACTTCTAGAAATAATTTATTTAAAAGAAATTTTAAAGTACAATTAGCAAATTGTTTTTTGAACGTGTTTTGAGCATTTCGAAACAGTCTGAGGAATTAGAATTCATTTTTCAGATTTTTGAAGAATAAATTTTAAAAATTAGATTATTATTCTCACATGATATTTAAAGAACTCTTGGTAGACGAGAATATCTTTTATATATTTTCACGACATTTCTTAATAATGAGGAAATTTTTTTATACGTTTTTTTATCGTTTATATTTTATCGTTTATCAGCGATATGACTTATAGATAAATTTTCCTCCAAAACGGAATTAGTTAAAGCGATTATTGGATATCGAGTTTCTACGATAGCTTTGTGAGGGAGTCATCCTTGTGTACATTTTACGAATACAGATTTGCTTTTCATGGTCGTGGTAAGCTGATGCGAACTGTTCCAGTCGATCTTCATTAGGAATTTATTTCATCTCTCTGACTACACAAGGTTGCGCGTGCGTCAGCATTCGCCGTAGCTATCAGGATTTGTTGATTTTCCTAAGTCGTCTTGCAATGTGCAGCGTATTATCAAATAAGTTTAGATAGAAGGCAATATCGAGGTAACACTGTTTATCCAGCTGAACAAATGATCGACGGCAACGAGATTTTTACATATTCACACTTGCACAGAATGTGTGTGATGAATTCAAATTCGATCTCAATAAATCCACATTATAATATACATACATGGATTAACACCTAATGTCAATGCTATTTCACATTAGTATCTTTACAGATAAAGAGAATAAAAACATGTTAAATTAGAACAAAAATTAATTATGTTCTTTTTCCAACAATTAAAAGTTTATGATGCTGTTTAGATTTAACTAGAATAATCAAGGATTATGTACCAACATAAAATTTTTAACTGAATTTTATCTTTAAAATCAAATTAACATAATTAGAAAAGATGTATTTATTTTATGAGGAAAATTGAGGAAAATATTGTAAGGAAAATATTGTCTTTCTTGAAAGGTATATAAATTTCTTCGAGGACTTAATGCATAAAAATTCGAAGATTTGATCGATATTTTCTAAAAATTAATAAGGAATGATTAACCATCCTTTATACGTCTATATATATATATATATACGATGTCTCTGAATATAAAACTCTTCAAAGATACGCTTGATTGCTCTGTTTTCGCGCTACGTCTTTACTTATGGAACTTCTCACATCCTACAAATGTGCAACACTTCCGCCTCATTTGTTGAATGCAGAATCTCCGCCACTGGGCGAGTATTTGTCGCCACGAGTAGCTCCAATGTGGCAAACGCGGTGGCGGGTGTCGAGGGAGACCAATCTGAAGACACCTTAAATAGGTCATTGATTGACCTATCCCCAGGCGAATCCTACTGCGCGCGTAGCCGTTTTCCACAGTGGCACAGTTCTCTCCTATCTCGTTTCTCTCACAGTGGCGGTGGCGGTTCTCCTTTTTCTCTTCCGCACACAGTGTTCCCGTTCTCGTTCTCGTCGCGCATTTTCCTCACCCTCTCGCGGCACCAGATCTCTCCTCTGGTTCGCAGCGCGTATACGGTTTCAGCGCCTATATCCGTTTGCGGGAAATTATTGGGGGGGAGGGCGTGCATTGCACGTGGTGAGGTAGCGGTAGTGACGACGGCGGCGACGTCCGGGCAAAGTTTAGTCAGACCGACCATCGAAGCAACAAGCGCCGAGGCAAGCGCGCCGCGTCAGAAAGATCTCTCTATTGTGCGCGTGAGGACAATGGGCGCAGGTTGGAGCACGCCGTAGCACCGAATGCCAATGCGGACCTCGAGCCTTTCACGTTGCCACTGCGAAACCATCGTTCGACGATCTTCTCACTATCTAGTTGAAAGTCCTAGTTAGGAGCCCCAGACCGCGCCATCCGAAATCCTTGATCTCCCTAGTGAGGACCCTTGAATACACTGAGATAACCCTCAATTTAATAGTGAGGTCCCATATAAAAAAATTTATTAAATTCCTATTCCTATGTACTGCACAGTAAGCGCTCGCTCTCTTGAGGGACTAAATTGCAAAGATATTTATGTCGGGATGAAAACATATGTTCAATATGAAAACAATAGCAGAACAATGCTATTACACTAGATAGGGTATTTGAATTGCGATATTACCGCGCAATTAATTCACATTACACGGAGAAGACTGGAGAGTTGCAATTTTGAAAGTTTTGAGATACATTTCACACAAGAGTGTATATGTATGTCAAAGCAACGGAGACCTTGACCCATCGATGTTTAATCCCAGCAGAAGGGCTGGAACCAAGAGCGGGCCAGAGAATGTCAAACTGCATCTTTCCTTGAACTACTTGCTAAAATTGTGGTTTTTAATTTATAATTAGTTTATAACAAATTTTATTCTATTAACAATCTAATTTTATTACGTAAATTAATGCGACCTTTAATTTAATATTAATTTTGACATTAAAATTGTGATAATGCATTTATTTAATATTTATACTTTATATAAAATTTACTGGCATCTTGGACGCATTTAGTTTGACTTAAATAAATCAGTGATCGGTATAATATATGTATATTATATTATATTACAATACAATATAATATTTTTTTGCATTGGTATCTTCATATATAGATAAGAAGAATTATATAAATTATATAAAATTGCAAAAAGACGAAATAAAGGAAAAATTAGTTATGTATCCCTTCTGATGTTCGATTAAATATTGGTGATTTTTTAACTTGCTATAATAATCAAAAACTGCTTCTAAATTAAACAGTAGATTTTATCTCCTAGAATTAGATGAAAGAAGAATATTCTTACTTTACGGAAAAAAATTAGAAAATAAAACTTTTCATCTTTTCAGAACTAATTATAATAGCTTAAAAAATCGAATATTTGATGCATTTAATTCGATTTTAATAAATTAGTCATAGAATATACATTTGTTATCTAATATATATTCTTTCGCATCGGAATCGCATCGCATCGAAAAAGAGTCATATAAAATTGCAAAAAGATAAAGTAAATTAAAAACCAATTATGAACTCCTTCGATTAAATATTAATGGTAATTTTTTAACTTGCTATAATAATAAAAAATTATTTCTAAATTAAACTAGATTTCATTTCCATAATTGAACAAAAAAATTACGAGAAAAATGGATAAAAATTGAAATAAAAAGCTTTTCGTTTTTTTTTAAACCAATTATGATAATTATTGTCAAACAAATTTCAAAGATTTAACTGTTTATCAATTTTTTAAAAAACAATTTTAATTTCATGTGTAAAAATAATTAATCTACTTTTATCCCGTTGCACAAGAAGTTTGTTTTACTTTGCTTATAAGTTAAGGGTTAAGTGGTTAACGCGGCTCGGATCAATAAAAAGTCGCCGCAATTCTTTTAATTTAGCGAAACCTAGAATTCGCAGGAATTGTTTCCGGATTTTCTGTTTAGAGACTAAGTACAAAATTACATATACACAGATTATGTGAAATGCTTACCGTTAACAGAATAAGTGGCTGTCTCTCTTTCCAATTTAATAGTTTATTTCATTATCTTAAGTACTTTAAAACGGCTGAATAGTTATTTACAGTTTAATCTGATTACAGATATCCTCCGCATTTAATTAATTCTAATGCTTATTTACGTAGATAGGTTGTTTCATTTTAAGTCTTAAAGTAATTAGTTTCATTTCAAGTCTTAAAGTTAATTGAAGTTTTAATAAATTATACACAAAGGATGATGTATTGAATTATCTTTTATTTTTGAAAAATTAAATGATAAAATTGTTTCTTCTTTTCTTTTTATAATTCTTTTTATAAAATATTTTATATAATTATAAAATAATATTCTAAATATCTTATTTTCTATCATATTTTATTTCTTTTAAGATTTCTATAAATGCGCAACTCTTTAGAATTAGCAAAATTCTATATGATATGAAAAAAGAAGTATCCAAACAGGCTGACGTTGCGAGTTTTAATTACTTATCATTCTTGTCTGACGCATGATTGCACTACTCTACTGCATTACTTGAATTGCATTCAAACTGCTGATTCTCACAAACAATCGAATGAGCTACCTCTACTGCATATTACTTTTTATTTTTATTTCATTTCCATTAAAGCTACAATAAATCAAGTATTGCTTGATTAA
>NW_017259192.1:2576792-2589292 GCF_001594045.1 Atta colombica | reverse complement strand
ATTTAACTAATCCAATAATGTTTCTTCAATCAATATTTCTTTAACCTATATAATATTTCTATTAAAAATTTAAAAATTGTTATTGTAATAAGACACTTTTCTTTACCGAAAAGTTTTTTTAATATTTGCCAAATTAAATATAAGATAGTAACAATATTTTTCATAATAAAAATGCAACGCAAGATGATTATATAAGATAATAAGATAATATAAGTTTATATTAAACATGACTTTTCTGCGCCTGTTTTTTTCAATTCTCTTTTCTTCTAACAAAAGAGACAATTTTTCATTAGAAAAATATATAAACTGTCAACGCAGATATCGAAGAATAATTTAAGCTGTATGATATTTTTTTACATTAACGAAATCGGCACTAAACATTCCAATCGACTAGTTCCTTCTATCGCGATTGTATTCTCGTGTGTTTCCGCATCGCGTCATAACATCCGACGCTAGTACAAGATTTATGTAAACGGTTGTGTATTGTCGCAGCGAACCAAGAGAATTCTGCAGCGTGCTGCAACGGCATTAATCTTTACACGAACGATACTTAATGCGGTCGCAAGCACGCCGGCCGGGGGTGGCACGAGTACAGATTACACCGTACGATAAACGGTTATCTAGGGCTCTGGGGTCTTGTAACACCTACGGCTCACGTGCGCGGAGCAATCGAATTGATTATTTTCCGCTGCTTATCTCCACTCACTAAAATGGAACGGGATTTATTTTAAGCAGTGCCCGTACATGAATCCGCGAGATAAAAGGTATTTTTTTGTTCCTCTCGCAAAACGCTCGCGTTTATTCTCACAACGATTTAATTACTCATTCCGGAAATGAAAAAAGTCCGTCTTCTTGTTCCTGGAATATCCAAGCGTGAAAATAGTTCCGTCATGGCCGAATTCAACGAGGCTATACGAAACGCATTCTATTACTCGAGAACTCATAAGTAATTTTCTCATTTTCTAGAAAACGATATACTTATTTTAAAAATAGAAATGAAAATAGAGAGTTAACGTTATATTGAATGATGTAATATTGCTATCAATATGTAAATTTTACATGTAATAGGCCACTCTTAATTAATATAAATTAATTAACACACAATTTTTATATATTTTACAATTTACACGAAAAAAATATTTATAATCTAGATCTTTATAAACACAAATAATCTATTAATTTGAAAAAGGAGAGAATAAGCACTATCGAATTCAAATTCGTGAAATGGTATGAAGTCCAATGTCTCCTCATGTTACGCTTTCCAATAAAATAAGTATATAATAAAACACAAAACTGCTTAAAAATTGAAATCACTTATCTGTTATAATATTAAATCACCAAGAAATCCAAACATATATGTATAACGGACTGAATTTTTAAAAATTTGTTCCCGTTTGTCCTAACTTTTAGCATAGATTGGCTCTTCTATACTGGGATGTATCTCTTAATTCTGTATCTCTTAATGATAGTGTCAATATCGTTATCAGAAGTCTATTGCTGATAAGTAATGAAGGCATAGCTTATTATTAACTTTCAATGACTTCGCTCATTTATTCGTAAAATTTACGTATTGATATAGCGTTCTAGGGTTGAAACTGCTTTAGCTCCTCAAAAGAAATTCAATGATGCAATATAATTATTTATTTAAAACTAAAAATTAATAAATAAAATTAAAAGATCTGCTATTCATATTTTGTAAAGAATTTATCACGATTAAAAATTTCATTAATTCTATAATTTTTAATATTTTCAGAATTATTGTTTTATAACTTTGATTGGTAACTTTTATTAAGATGTTAATTGATAACTTTAATTAAAATGTTAATTAAATTTTGAAAGAATCGAGCACGCGTATTCTATAGTGTAACTGTTTTGTGTGGAGATCTCGTAATGTTTGGCTTCATAATTTGCGAGCGAGTTACGCAAAAATCAATGAAAGTAAGATGTCAAATTCAACGCAATCAATGTAGTGATTCGAGCGTAAAATATGATATGCGTTTTTATTTAATTTTCTGTGGAAACGTCAGCTTTATTTGGAAATTCCATTACGATTTTTATCCGCTGTCCACTCGCAAAAAAGAAGGAAAATCTGATAAATTGCATGAATAGTCCATTTTCTGATTGTTGTTACAAACGATCGCGACAAATCGTGGTGAACCTTCTTCAGTAGTAACTGTCGAAACGACTTGGGCGAAACCGTCACGAGAAAATAGAAGAATTCTCCATCCCTTGACAGAGGATTTCCACGATGATTTAGGTCTTTCCAGGCTGCGTCGACTTCGTTGAATCGATCGCGACGAATCCGGAAAGAAGTTTGGTTTGCAGATCGACGTCTCTGACACTCTCTACCGCAGCTTTTTCTCGCTTCTTCATATCAGACATCCTGTTGACTGAGCACCGATTGCATGTCCTGAGTACCACCGGATGCTCTTTCAATCGTACATTGGAGAATGTTTTATGAAAAAAGAGCAGTTATTTTAATAGCGAGATATCAGCAATAGTTTATCAAGTGTTGCAGAGTTTGTGTGCAGTGCAGCAAATTATAATTATATCGTATTATTAACATGAAAAGTACAAATAATCGTTCTACTAGGAAACAATTTTTTTCTTTCTTTGTGATTTTAACCGAATTTTATTTCGAAAATTTCATACGTCAAATACTCTTATTAAAATACTAAAAATTTTCTTTTTGTCTTCTCTTTTTGTTACGAAGAAATTCCAAATATCTCATGCCATTGGAAAAATATGTTCTGGGAAAACATTTAATGCTTCTGGGACACGTTATATATAACGGGGAATGAAGTTGATATAATTCTGTCTTTTCCATCGTTGTTTCCATTTCTTTGCCGTTATTATTATTTACTCTGTCGTCTATGTTTGTATTTTCAACAAAATATACAATGCTTTTCAGAATACATTCTTTTTTTTCATTACATTGTTTCTTGTGAATAAGAAGCAATCGGATAAATACATAATAATGAGAAAGTGCCTTAATATATGTATGAAAATGAAAAGTATTCTTGCCATCTCTCTCTCTCTCTCTCTCTCTCTCTCTCTCTCTCTCTCTCTCTCCTCCCTCTTCTCTTTCTTCCTCTTCATCTTATTACATTGCTTTTTCGTTAATCTCTTTAAGTACATTATTTTCTTAACATGACGTTTTGATATCTAATATTTTACAAGGAATTAAGATTACCTACGTATATTAAAACCACATATTAAGATTAAAAGCGTAATGTTACAGAAAATATTTATACTATGAATTTAAGAAAGTGTAAACAATCATGATATTTTCTTATTTACAACGAATATATAATACTTAATAGAGATTAATGCTTATCATTTGATCGCTTATAAGATTATGTTTATGCAAAGATGAATTGTCTCTTTAAAATGCGATTATAATCAAATCACATCTTGAATTATCTAATATATGACAAGGTCTAATCGAGATAAAATAAATAAATAAAATGTTTGATAAAAATATAATAACAATATTCGTCCAATGATTAAAAAACAATAATATACTTTGTTAAAAATTATTAATATTAATATACTGTGACGGCTGAGGAATGCAGTCATTTGTCCTTTCTTCATGTAACTGTTATAAATGCTTAACCCACTGAAGAAAGCTTGATAATAAGAGCGATATGTGCCTCGTAGGGGGATGAAAGTTAACAGCAACAACAACACGATCCATTAGGTTCTGCGCGTAAAGTCTCTCGTACATTTAGCCGTTTTCTACTTGAGCGGATACACCTGTCGGACGACGTGCCATCCGTGCACACCGATGCAGAATCCCATTGTGTGTGAACTGGAGCATTTGCTGGAAGAATAACAGAGCAATCATTTTGATATACGCAGATATCGTGTCTTTGTTTGCGTTAATTGCACGACTTTAACTATACAGATATCCTTTATGCATCTACATTAATTATTCCAATTTTAATATGTTAAATATCATGAGGTCAGTATCATCAGGGATGTAATACTGACATTTTATGTTGACGTACATATATAAAATGTAATTAATATAGACGTACTTAAACTTAAATTTAAAAATATTATCTTATATTATATTACTAACTGATTAAATGAAATTCGCTTTGCAATTAGCACAATTTTGTCATACTTCTTATGATTATTTGACTTAGAGCTAAACCGACAATAAAAATTTTCAGATCTCATTTTATTATCTTCGTTGTTTGAAATTAAAAATAAAGAATATTAAGAACTTGTTTTTCTTCCAAAATAGACAATATATTTTTTTTTATTCTGAAATATCTGCTGCTCTGGTCTACTTCTAGATACCTTGTCTCAGTCAACTTCTGAGTAACGTAAATCTTTGGTCTTAATAAAAAATACCCGTCATCGTGTGGAATGCAAATGTCTATCATCAATCTCCTCTTTGCATTAGCTGACGACAATATTCATCAAAATGCGAGAGTTGCGCGCTAGAGAGAGAGAGAGATAAACAAATAGAGAAAGAAAGAAAGAAAGAGAGAGAGAGAGAGAGAGAGAGAGAGAGAGAGAGCTTGAGGGAGGCCAACCGAGTTTATTGATCGACATTCTGAGCACGTTTGTGGGAGCAGATAACGCAGAAGGTTCCTCGCGATCCGCCTGTCAAAATCATCAACGTGATGCTTTTTAATGCGAGGGTTCCTCCAGCTTCCTTTTCCGTAATTACTCTCGTTCTTCGTCGGAGATGAGATGTTACAGGTGTTCGCGGGCGTCTATGTAAGCACACGGTGGTTAAGAGCCGTTCATACAAACGCTCATCGATATCGGCGCTTGGCATACGAGATCGTGTCAGCGTGATAGATCGCTATTATGATACACCGTCGCTTCGCAGGCTTTTGCAATCGTACGGCAATCTATCATACATCTGGCATGAACTGCGTAGATTGTACGATTCTGTGTTTAATTCGAGTCAAAAAGAGAACGCTTTTGAAATAGTGATCTGTACAACATAAAAGTTGTAAAAACGTCTATAGCTGACGTTCGAAAAATAAAGATCATCATTTTAACATACTTCATCATTTTAACATACTGAATTGTGGATGTTTTAATAAATCTTTCAGACGTCTGTGTTATCAAGAGAAGCATTTTATTTAGCCTGAAAATGTTATGTTCTATAAAACAATCCGATATTTCAATCGTATATATAAATAGAGTGTATAAATAGAGATATCATGATTTAGATAATTAAAAAATCCATTTTAATTAATTAATCAATTAATGAATTACATGAGATTTATTTATTAAAAAAAACAAAGAAAAAAGAGGGCTATGAACCAAAAATTATTATATAAAAACAGAACAGATAAGTAGAAAGTACAAAAAAACAAAAAGCAAACGAAAATGTTTTAAGTTGAAATTTTAATAAAGAATGCTAGCAATAGACGTTTCGATCGAGATTACATTTTCAGTATGCTAGTCTTTATGGTTCATCTCGTTTTCTAACGTTATAAATTTGTTATATTATAATTTATATCCAGTTATATTATTTCAATTGCGCTATATTTTCATTTATATTACATATGTGTTTTCTACAGGATTATACTCATGTTTGCGTTCTCCGTTTACTTATAATTGAAAGATTCTCATTCCTTTTATAAATTGACACCAGAAGCATATAATAATTGACTGTAAGTAGTTTGCGTCCTTTCCGTTATACATTATAATTGTAATGTTACGATAATTATTTTATGTTATCAGCGTTTACCTTAGAAAGCAAAATATTTATTGTATTACGTTTTGTTTATTTTCTGACTGTTATTTATTATGTATGTTTTTATTATTGAAAATGATCCGATCATGATCGAAACGTCTATTACTAGCATTCTTTATTAAAATTTCAACTTAAAACATTTTCGTTTCCTTTTTGTTTTTTTGTATTTTCTACTTATCCTATTCTGTTTTTATATAATAATTTTTGGCTCGTAGCCCTCTTTTTTTTTGTTTTTCTGAAATTTATGAGCCTTATTAATCAAATTATTTACTAAGAGCTTTGCAAATAATATATCGCTCTCTATATCTATAATGAAATTTCTATTGAAATCAAATGGAAATGTTTTAAGGAGCTTAATGGTGGATTGATTTGTGGGTAGACGAATAACCGTAGTCGAATGTCAATTTTACCACTTTCATTAGACTAATTACTCTCTGACTGAAGCTATAGGACCTCTCTATATCCCTATAAATATATCCCGAAAAATTGTTCCATCTAGCATCAAGATGTACGAAACGTTCCATTCGCGTGATAAGCGATGATCGATTTATTTTTAGTCTATAACCAATTTCCTACGCGCTCGATCGAACCATTTATCGTTCGGATATCGTAAAAAGTAACGAAGGTCATTTATGAAGATAGACGGGTTCAAGTTCAGATGTCACACCATGGTCCATTTATTCTCGGTGACTACAGACATATCGATCGATTCGATGTAATTTGGAGACACAGATCATCTTTGTAATGGCTTATAATTAATTGAGTGCAACAAGTAGCGCTGAAAAGAATTTTAGTCAGGATAAGAGATTGCGGTAATCTTTATCTTAATAGCATTTCTTACTTTTAACCTTTTGAGAAGGGCGTCGGCCTCGCGTGTAACTCGATGTCAGCCGACTAACACATGAATAGCTGTTTGCACGCGACACTGATGAGTATCGTGTAACGTCGTCTAGCGAACTTAAGAGTGGAATACGAATCGCAGCTGCTAGAAAATCAATTCTTTTTATTTCCGATCTCGTTTCCTTCACGTCACGCACTCAATTTATCTCCGTATTAAAAGGATATCATGATAAAATGTTATGTTCGTGAAAACATATTATGTCGTAAGATATATCATAGAAGTGGAAAGAATAATTAAAAATATCTTCCCTGGATATAAATAGAACAATGATATATCTTTAAATAAAATATATTTATCTTCAACAAAATTCAGAACTTAAAAAAAAATTAATTGATATTGTTAAAAAAACATATATACTGTAAACATTTTTAAATTTTTTTTTTAATTTATGTTATATGTAAAATTTATATTTACCGTGCAATATTAACAGTTAATATTTAGTATTTAGAAGATTTAAAATGATATATAATTAATAATTGCATTCGATACTGAGATATCAACCCTATTAAAAGCCGTAACTACCGAAAACTGATAGCTGCTAATTATAATCGGAAACTTGCAGCAACGCATCGTTTGCACATACAAGTTCTTAATTATCGATTTCAATTTGTCTTTATATCAAATTTCATTATGTTAGCACTGTGTGCTGCGATAATAAAAAAAATTGTTTGAATAAATAGTGGTGTAATATAGCAATGACTGAATAGTAATACTTTGTTCCGTGACAGTAATTTATACTTTATTCAGTATTTCGAATAGTAATGTTTTATTCAGTGTTATACGTTTGCGGTATTTTTTTTCACGTGCAAAGACACGCGATTAGATGTAATCGCATAACTTGTCTACTTATTAAATAGATACATTGAGAAGAGCACTATGAAAAAACATGATATTTTGATGATAATTACTTGGCAATCAATGCGCCTATTATGGCAATTTGATTTTTATCGATCGAGACTAGATAAAAATTATATAAATTGATTACGAATGCAATAATATTATATGCTCAATTATTGATTACGATTGTAATCTTACACAATTTTAAACAATCATGATGTAGGTTGTTCAACAAATATGAAAAATTTTGTAATTTTTTTCTATTAACATCATTTTTATTTTTACTGCATATGTAATAATAAGATTAATTCTACTCGCAATAATATTTCGACACTTTATAATTTTCATACAAACAATGGAATCAAGTTATTATAAAAAAATTAAGATTTATTTATTTAGAATAAAAATTAAAAATTCTTTAGGTATAGTAAATTATTACGGTTTAGGGAGAATTGTTGTTGCATTGAATGCGAGATATTTCCAATATATTTCACTTTTAATGCAATCTGTGTCTCATATACTTAAATCTGTATACTTAAAGATTCTCCTTCATATTAGTTTAATGTAGCAATAACATGTTGTTTTCGCTTGCAATCTATAACCTTTAATCAAGAAAGATTGAAAAATACCCAGCTATATCTATTCCTTAACAAAGACTCACATGGTTCGAAAGGGTGAGCATGATGGTGATCCTTCTGAACTGCATCACGCTCGGGATGTACCAGCCATGCGTGGACGACCAGTGCGTAACGAATCGATGTAAAATATTGCAGGTACGTTATCATATTTTAATAACATTTGATTGAAAAAAAAATTAAAAAAGAACCAGAATAATCTGTGTTATGACATCGGATTTGAGAAAGCGAAGTGTAGTGCATCGATTTTATTTAAGTAATAGCCATTTCCATACGAATAACTCTCTTCGCGATCCTTCGTATCGAAGTATCGTATTTATATGTTCACGTGCCAGAGAGAAAGTCTAATATCTGAATGGTAATACATATTTACAATTCAATTTAAGTCAATTTACGAGGAACTTTCACATTAAGTGATTATCTGACGCGCTGATAAGCAAATTAATTGCGCATCTTGACACGGTTTCCGGTCGATTCGCAATTAGTCCAGCAAAGGTGGTGGAAGAGGAGACGGAGGAAGAGGAGAAGGATGGGATGAGAAAGAGATGAGAAAATTATCAACGTGATATAGCCGAATCTTCTAGTACAGTAACTTGAATCAATCATGATGTATTACGTCGATCGTTCTAATCAAGCTGTGTTCTTCTATCTATTTTTTCCAGATGTTCGATGATATCATTTTTGCCTTCTTCTCCTTGGAGATGACCATAAAGATGGTAGCGATGGGGATTTGGGGTAAAGGAACTTATCTCGCGGATTCCTGGAATAGATTAGATTTCTTTATAGTGATGGCTGGGTAAGTATTTTATTTAGATACTTTATTGTTTCCTAATTTGAATTGTCTTGTTTAAAAGAACGTTGTTTTCGTACAAAATCTTCGAGAATCTATTGCATTACGATATAGCAATATGGGAAATTAAAAATTTTTCAATATTAAATATTATGAAAGTATTATACAATAAAAAATTGTAATAATTTTATAATAATTATAATAATTAACTGGCATTATTTTATGATTATAAAACTTTATTTATTTTGTATTTAAACTATTGTGTAAAATGTATTATTACAATTTTTAATTAAACTCATGTATTTAAATTTAAATTCAGGGCAGTTAGATATATTTTATAAATTATATTAAATGTATTATTTAATTATAAAATTTTATAATTTTACTGTGATAAATTATGTGTTAAATATAAATATAAAATAGATGTGTTAAAAAAATTTAAAAAGCAACTTGATTGTAGCGCTTTGGAATACTGCCTAAACGTGGAAAATATGAATCTGTCAGCCATACGAACGATAAGAGTATTAAGGCCATTACGAGCGATCAATCGAATACCAAGTAAGTAACGGGATCTTTGTGATATATCGGAAATCTTGATAGTTGACCCTAGTTTGTTTCCATAGTTGATTTTACGGTGCATCTATCGCGTATAGATCGTAACGCATTCACAGTTGATTTTATCTTGGAATTGAAACGTAGTAAAGACAGAAGAGTATATGTAATCATATCGAATAAGAACAAGTAAAGTTGGCAAGAAGAGGCATTTAGCTGCAAATCGACATTCAGTAAGCGAAACGACGCGTGTACTGTACACGCGTATTGGAATTTGTGATCTTAATTTTGCTAACAGATCTTTGGATCAATAAATATGTTATATCTTGGTCTATTTTTATACTGTTAAAATGTTTTAATTGTAAACTATTGAAAAAATTTTTGCGTTGAGCTATTTTTGAGTTGAATGACAAAATTTTATCATAATCATCTTCAATTTCCTTTCTCAGAGTTTAAACGCTAATGATATTTAATATTAGATCCTAATAATTTCTACGAATAACAGTTCATTAAAAATCTTTTTCTTATAAATAGAATAGAATAATAATCAGTGTGTTTACTATTAAAACTAAACGCGAGAATTTAGGTCATTCCGCGCACAGTAACTTTCAAATTGTATTGTATAGAAAAAAATAACAATCAGAATAGCATCAGATTGTTCCAGTATTCGAAGAAGAATATCCGCAAGCAGAATCGATGTTGTCATGGTTCAAAGACTTGAAAACGAAATATGATATCGATGTAACCGGCGAGATATTACACATTTATTAATCGCTTTATCAAGCATTATTTTTACAAACATCTCTGATAGGTATGCGGATACTGGTGATGCTGCTGCTCGACACCCTTCCCATGCTAGGCAACGTATTGTTATTATGCTTCTTCGTCTTCTTCATATTCGGCATCGTGGGCGTGCAGCTATGGGAAGGCATACTACGCCAACGCTGCTTCCTCAAGGCTCTGCCCAACATCAAATATCCCGAGTAAGTCGACGAAAATCTTAGATCCTAATCGTTGATTACTTTTTTTTTAATTATAAATGTTGGACTTCGATTCTTCACGTTATTGCGCCTCACGCTGCATCGCATCTCGTTTTTCTCTTCTATCTGTCTTTCGATCGCTGCAGTTTGAAGCGCTCCGTCGCCAATCGTCACATTTCCGCGAGACGGCGAAACATGGAACTCACAGATCCAGCAATTCGTCGTTACACCAAAAATTTTTCGCGATACCGTGTACTTCAAACATGGTAAACAATAAAGCATATATCGCAGTCAGCACAAAACGATCTCCCGATTTTAACAATTTCTATTTAAAAATTTATCGTAAAAATAACTAAATGTGAATTTAGCCAAGATCAGCATTTGTCATATTCAAAACATTTTCGCTTTTGTGTAAAAATTCTATTTTGGGAGCTTTTGCAATAACATACGTCGGAATACAGTAAACGTTATGGCCTTACGTGTGAAACGACCAGGAGGAATAACTTTTTACATATTATCATAATATTTTATGTATTTTAATATCTTTAGGCATATTTGCGTTTACCGTGTTCAAAGCATGCTATTGCATAAAAAAATCTATTACTGCGTGCGCAATTTTTTGCTCGACAATTTTTTGCTTAGATAGAATATTTTTATTTGATACGCCTGCAATTTGTTTTCATCGCCTAAGACGATGCAGATTTCTTCCATTTTGTTATGGGACTTGCATTTGCAAGTGGAATAATCAAAGGGAAATCGAGAGCGTGGCGAATCAGCCACATATACGCGATTCGACATCGAATAAACGACTTCTTCTGGTTATATGGTTCGTGCGGAGCCCAATTGTAATCTATAAAAATATCCAGATTGCATGGCGAGTAGCTCCAGTTGTCGCAAAGCATTGCTTGCCGAGTTTTCTTGCTGTAAATTTAACGCTCCGCTCTTTTCTTCCCTCACTCTCTTCTTTCGCCAGTTCTTCTCTGCGATACTTTGCGCTCGATCCGCTTCTACCAAATCAATTGATATTTGCTCAGAGTACAATGTAAACTTTGTAATTCATGCTCACTCCGCTCGGCTTATCACGAAACTATCCATAAAATCGTTGTCTCAAACTTGAGATGAACGCAACCTAATGAAAGCGGATAATTGAATACTTTTAAATTTTATTTATGTAATATTTATTTATCACAAGTAATAGAAAATGTATCACAAATAATCTACATATTTTTTTTATATTTTTTCTTATATTTTTTAAATGTTATTCTTTCTTTGCGGGAATATTTATTGCGCTTTATGCAATGTCTGATATATGCAATATCTATTTAAAAAACAGGAACATCTATAAAAAACAAGAACAATTTTAGTTCCTCTTAACAATATTTTTTTCATTATTAATAAAAATTTATGTGAATCTTATTGAATACCTATAAAGGAAGTTTTGATATAAAGGAAGATCTCTGTAAATGAACATAAAAATCACAAATTACTTTTCTGAAAAATTTTTATTTTTTTATAACAGTATAAAAGAAAGTATAACCTTCACATTTCGTTTTTTGTCATATGAATAATTTAATACGCAGTAATCATCAATCTTGCTCTATCGATTAAACGTGCAGTAAAACCTTTTTCAAAGTAAAAATAATTTTAAAAGTGCGACACTTACAGCGACCTTTCTGTCAAATAGATATCGATTTGAGATTGTTGGTACGTTCTAGCTGAGAAAGATATCATCAGTGGTATAAGAGACCATAAGAAATTCGTGAAAAGCCCTGGATGAATCAGTATGTTCTACTTTCTGAACTTTTGCTTTACAGGAGTATATCACGTTAGGCGATCTAAGACGCTCTTCTCTCTCATTCTCTTTTTCTCTCTCTTCTTTTTTCTTTCTTTCTCTCTTTTCTGCTCCTCGTGACTAAAAAACCTAGACATGTAAGTACATGACCCCAGGGAGGCAGTGACAGGCTATTGTTTCGCTGTTGCAGGTTACTCTCGGACGAGTACTCGGTTCGATCACGCATTTAGTAAGCTCTAGTAGAGAACAATATGCTGTACATATATATCTTTCTCTCTCTCTCTC
>NW_017259192.1:2572724-2576692 GCF_001594045.1 Atta colombica | reverse complement strand
CTCTCTCCCCTCCCTCCCTCTCTCCCCCTCCCTCCCTTCCTCTCCCCCTCCCTCCCTCTCTCTCCCTCTCCCTCTCCCTCCCTCCTCTCTCTCTCTCTCTCTCTCTCTCTCTCAATAATACTTACTATATAAATCACTGAATATACCGTGGCATCCATATGTATATATATGTATATACATGCAACCATACGTGATGTGCATATGTATATGATATCTCTCTCTCTCTCTCTCTCTCTCTCTCGTTCTCTTTTTCTATCATTTCTGTCTCTCTTTTATCTATTCTCTCTTAATCACTGTACCAGTGTGCGACTGTATCGTAGTGTATACTCACATAGAGCATGTCGACTCGACCGACAACGAATAAAACGCTATTTCGTGTATTGGCTGCCGATCGAGGAGACGATGATTCCGAGATCCCCGAGAGCGAGAGAAGAGATCAATCCTTCTAAACTTCGAAATAGCATTTTAGTGTTACGGACTACTTCACCATCTTCACACACTTAATCGTTCTAGCACCGAAACTTTCTCCTTGATACACATGTTGTATATAAATTGCGTGGTTCAAAAAACGGGGATACGCCAATGATGGAGGAGAGATCCGTAATTTGTGGTCGATCCGGAAACTCCATGTTTCTCCACGAGATTACTATACTTACTCCGATACTTCGGGATCTCTTCGGCTACTTCGATGCACGAGTCGATGTTATTCTCCCTCTTCTTTGTTCTAGACATACTTCTTTCGTGGCTCTCATACGCCTCTTATTCTCACTCTCACTATTCCCTTCACTCTCTGCCTCTCTGTTTTATCCTCCCTCAGCGTGTGTCTAGTCGATAAACATTAATGATGCTTTCTGCATATGTGAATTATCATTTAAGCAACTATGTGTGGCATCGGTGATCTCTGTGATTTCACTACATCGCACCGCTTTCACGATAGCGTATCCTTCCATTACGTCCCAGAAGATCCCGAATTTCACGATCCATATATTAAATAGAATTTTTTTGTCCATGGATTTAAAATTAACGTTTCTTTGAAATGGGAAAAGTTTCTTGTCTCTAATTCTTTTAAAAAAATTCAAGAGATTGAAACTTTGACATTTTAAGGAAGGATTCGACGCTTCCCCGAAGACCTCATTATGTAGGGCATGGACATGGCACCAGAGGCACTCTGGATATCAATGACGTTGTTGTTAATGACTAAAACGAGCCAAACTAAACTTTCACATCCGCACGTCTCATGGGACGTTCTGTTCTGGTTCGGGGATTATAACGTGTTTGAGGAACAAAAAAACTTCGTCGCACATTTTAAGATCTGCTATCCTAGATGAATATTTGCGCACCCGAATGCATAGTGCCCCGAAGTCGCTTTAATTCCGGACTCACGTGGCGATAGTGCAGCAGGAAAGAGTAGTAGTCTCCATGAAGCTTCAAGCCCAGAGAGAAGCTAATTAAACGCGCGATGCTCGCGCGGTCTATTCCGGTATATGCAGCAGCTATTTTCGAACGTTTATCGACTTCTGCACCGGCGTTACTGCCGTTCCTGCGCCGTGGTAGCGCAGCGCTGGAGCTTCGCGGATAGCGATGGCCCTGGAAAGCGATATTAACTCATAATTTTTCAAACACGCAAGCCAAGTGAAAAGGCAATGTATATCTTATGGATATACGTTACGAATTACAGACGGTATCAGAATTTAAATCAATATCAAAAGCAGTACATTTAGCTTTATTTGCAATAATATTTAAAGTAACACATTCTGAGATATTCTTATAATTTAGAAGAAAATAGATATGTATGCAATTGAAAATTTTATCTTCGGAAATTTTATTTTTTGTTTATGTATTTGTTTGCTTTATTGGAAAACATCGAGGTGTCATCGCTATTTGCATAGAGTTCGTTACTAAAATGCGCTCACGGATGTACAAGGCGACCAGATTTTTGTAATCACGATCCCGTAATTAGTTAATCTCTTTTACTTTGAGAAAAACATGATAAACAGATCAGTGCTCATTCTATGAATATAGATTAACTTTAATCCTGCTTAATTAATTCAGTTTATTCTTTATTTTTTTTTAATACATAAAGTCAAAAAGAGGACAAGAAGATAAATAGTAAGTTAAACTAAAATTAATTGTTTTTCTCTGGGCAATATATTTTCACAAAGCTTTAGACTCCTCTTTGAAATCATATTTTACTATCATTTCCAAGTTAAATTGATTTTGCATCAAGGTACAGGCACAAATAGGAAAAGTTTATTGTAATATATTATGGGGTTAATATATTGTTCAAAAGTAGGACATCTGGTCACCTTATAAATATATAACATACAAGAGGATCTAGAACAATGGACACGATCAGCACAGCGAGCACAAACGTGAAGCACACGCCTATGCCGCGTTAAAGGCACACAAATTAAGGAGAGCAGGCAATCACGTGCACATTACTAGTTAAGCATACATAGCGTGTATTTGGAAACGTGGAATTGTGTCGCATTATTTTACCAAATATAACGTCACATAATGCAATATTCCTTTATCGCTCTATTTTTTTTCTGTTCGGTCAATGAATTTCATTATGACATTCTAGTAAATAACAAGAAATATGAAATTTCATCACTCCGTTAGAAGAATATAATATAAAGAGAGATAAAGTGCGAAGTAAGATCAATCATTTGATTTAAACGGGATTATCAATCACGAGAACGTCTGAGAATCCAGAATAAAAGACGCCATATTGCGATAGAGGAATATAATCGAGCTTGGAGAAAGATGGCACAGTACCTTTCGATCCTAAAGAGCATAGTATAAAATTATGAATTATCCATCAGACTCGAGACGTCACATATTTGCCCATATTTTACTTTAATATATTCAGGATTACATAAACGTATTATTCTACACATGAGAGAGAGAACGTCAGTTGTGTTTTCTAATTCTTTATATCTTTTAACAATAATAATATCAAGTAATTATTTATTATATTAAATATTAAAAAACATTTAATTCGCGATTGTCTTTCGAATGAAGCTCGATTTATCATTAGAATTTCTTGAAGAATAAGATTTTATTTATATGGCTCGACAACAGTGAAATTTACAGTTTTTGGAGCTAGAAACGGCTGTTCATTTTCGGCATCCATGGCTGATACTTCGCGAGGAACGTTAATTGTTTTTCTTTTCGCACTAGCCGACTATTTTTGGCATAATACCAGCCGCGTGCACGCAAACTCGTGTCGGTATACGTATATCTGCATTTGCCTACATTTTTCTCAATCGTTGCGCACGTACGTCAGCATCTATATACGTGTACTATATAAGGTATTCGAGAATCATCGGACGAGCTGTCGACCAGTGATACAAACAGGATCGAAAATGTAAGCATGACAAGGCCGATAGGAAGCACACCCGATTTTCTGAACAATATAGGTTTTATTCGAAGCGATCTCAATATGAATGCGTGTTAAGCACATATCGATCAGTTTTGCGAATAAGTGCTACAGCCGCGTTACGCTGACAATTTGCGTGGCGTAGGTTGTTTATGATTAGCCTTCGTTCGTGTGCATATACATTCTTCGGAATCTATAGCACGGGACTCCATTCCGATCGATTGCATTCCATATTTTCGGTTAGATTCCAATACTTATTTATACAAAAAAAAAAAAAAAACAAAAAACACACTGAGAGCTCCTCCGGTAATTCCGCGACCCTCTGAATATTATATATACTATGAATATATGAATATATATATAGAATGAATTTATTAAAAACCATCATCTAAAATAGCTTCTTATTATATTCCACAAATTGCAATTCTTTCTTTGGAAGAGATGTGTGCTTCCTACTAAAATTTAAAATTATTTAAAATTGTGTTATGTCATTGCATTTATTTTTATCCCTGACGAAATTGCCTTGACATTTTTAATTAATACAAGGTTCATCAAATTTGCTTGAATTATTTTTTTTAATTATTTC
>NW_017259192.1:2569795-2572624 GCF_001594045.1 Atta colombica | reverse complement strand
ATATATGTATATGTATACATATTATACTATATATATTATAACACGCTCTGCATATCTACTTACAATGTATAAGCGAAGCATGTGAAGAGTGCATCCGTGCATAATAAGGCATATGTATGCAAGTCTTTAAACTTAAGATTCTACGCGAGAATCGGTGTTCATAAATTTTTAATCGCTCTGTTGATTTTCCAGCGATCTGGAGAAGTATTTCGAGTATCAGGGTCAGGATTACATTTGTTCGCGTCCCGACGACAGCGGGATGCACTCCTGCAGTAATCTGCCACCTCTCAAACTCGGTGAGAACATCCTCCATCAATAAATTTCAAATGAATTTGTAAAATAATTTAATAAAATATTATATGCATAAAATTCCATTAAATTTAAATCTCTAAATCACGCGTAGAATTAAATTAGAACTGCTTTATACAGGGGATGTTACAGAAATCTAAAATTCAAAAACATTTAATAAATATTTTTTAACCTTGATGAAAAATATTGTAACAAATATTAAAGTCAAATTTTCTTTATTCTGGACTATTCAATATAAATCTATCACGTTATATCCATTGACGTTGTACACATTCGGATAATTGATTGCTTCATCATAGTCAAACGGCATTTTTCGCATTCAGGCAACTTGGTGTGCAACAGTACCGCTGTGCCAAACAGTAACGTCACGTTCATCAACAATGATACTTGCGTTAATTGGAACTACTACTACACCGAATGCAAAGGCCAGGGCAACAATCCATTCCAAGGAACAATTTCATTCGATAACATCGGTCTCGCCTGGGTTGCGATATTTCTTGTGAGCGCTTTAGTTACTCGTCCTACATTTGTTCAGAATAATTTACGTATGCATGTGTACATGTTACTTGAAACATGTATATGTAGCACGGAATATTTCTCCCATTTATAAGTATGTAAAATACTTTTACGGCGCCCGAAAGTCGATGGAAACGCGGATCGTGCACATTAGTCTGCGATAGTGCCAAGAGAAAAACTACTATTGATGATATTGCGGACGAATTGGTTTTCGATAAGATGTTATTGCAAATGAATAATGTACTAGCTGGAAGATTTTACATTTTTATATGATAAAAATATATGAGTACGTAACTTCATTTGCTATGTATTTCAACGTGTTTGTAGCATGATTCTTCTAAAATAAGCTTTCTCTTATTTTTAACGAAAATTTAGTCGTAACGTTTTGATATCTTTACGTCACAATTTACATTAATTGATTAATAGACTAAGTTTGTCATATCGTTCGTCGCTATTTCGCCGTAAAGCTAAGTAGCGCAATCATGTCGATTTGTAGGTTATTAGCCTGGAAGGATGGACGGACATAATGTATTACGTGCAAGACGCCCACTCCTTCTGGGACTGGATATATTTCGTTCTCCTGATAGTCGTAAGTGTTTCATTTCTCATCCCAATTGCACGGCAAGCGCAATAAGTAAAATATGAGTAGATATTATCTATTTTTCACATTCATATTTTCCTTCTTCGCTCATTTTTAACAGAAATTCAGCCGTAACGTTTTAATACTTTAGCCTCTTCAAGACAAATCACTTCTATCCCAGATAGCACTCATTGATTAATATACGTTTTATATACGTTTCCTAAACGTATCTAATATTCTATAAATGTTTAAGAAAAAAACGTATATAAACGTATATAAATCTAACATGCTACTGAAAATAATTCAAATAATAATAGTTCATCATTATCATTAAAGTCACAACTTTAACGATCAACTAGTAGAATAAAATTGTAATATAACCATGAGAAAATAATGATAATAATTATAATATAAATGTAAAACAAACGCGAGATGTATTATGAGAGAAATAAAGAGGGAAGCATGGATTAAAGAAGACCTGCGTTTGCAGATCGGTTCGTTCTTCATGATCAACCTCTGCTTGGTCGTAATCGCGACGCAGTTTTCGGAAACGAAGAAACGAGAAATGGAGAGAATGCGACTGGAGCGCGCGCGTTACCATTCGACCTCAACGCTCGCCTCATCCACGAATACTTCGGAGCCTACTACTTGTTATGCCGAAATCGTCAAGTGGGTACTCGTCATCGTTGCACGGCTCCCGAAGACGCTATTCGCGCGAGCAAGATCATTCCTTGTCGTTCATTCGCGGAAGATTCGCCAGCGCCCATGTTTTATGATAGATGATAATTTGATATCACTTTCCAGATACATCGCCCATCTCTGGCGACGAGGTAAACGAAGACTGATGAAGAGATATCGCCTGTGGCTATACAGGAGGCAGCAGAAGCGAGAGCAGAATTTACTCAAAGAGCAGCAGAGTCAAGCGTCTCGTTCGAACACCACTGCTGTCGGGCCAAATCGCGTACCGGGCGGTAAATAATATGAAATTTTAAAAAATCGAATATTAAAAAAAGAAAGAAATTAACGCTGGAATCGTCAATTATATCAGTTTAGCTCCGATAATCGTTTTAATTTTTTTGTATGAGATACAGATAGTACAAAATATTAAAAAAGTATAAATATAAATATAAATAGATACAAATAATATCAAAATAATTCTTTACTAATTAAAAACAAAAAGTTACTAAATTGATACTTTCGGCAATTTTAGTGGGATATCATCAGCGGTTATTATTAAATATGATGGAAATGGAAGTCTTAAAATTTCTATGACGCTAATATTAACCTCGATTCGAACCCTCAAAATTGCCGCTTTTTTATACTTTACTTACATTAAATTATATTAAACTTATTTTAATAAATCGTTTTAATAAATCGTTTTTAATTTTTAATATAAATAAATATTTTTATTCTTTAATATACTT
>NW_017259192.1:2543369-2569718 GCF_001594045.1 Atta colombica | reverse complement strand
TCTTTCTAATATAAATATTTTTTAATTATAAGAAATAGAAATAATGGCCGTAACGATCAAAGAAGCTAAATCTTTAATGCTTAAATAATTGAATCTGAATTACTATATATACTATATATATACTTGCATATACACCATATTTGTAGTCATTCGAACTGCCGAATTAGTTTTCCAGATTTATAAACGCAATTAAACTAATAATATCATGAATTAAATTGACAAGCAATTTTAATAATTTAATCAGACATTCTATTAAAAAAAATGTTAATATGCTAAAAAACTGTAAATAAATTCATTGCAAATAAACATTTTTCTTCTTTAATATTTATCTATAGCACTTTACATTGTAATTTAATAAATTTTATTAATTTTTATTAAATACTATTTTTAAAAAATAACTTTGACGTTACTGTTATTATTAAAAATGTACTCAAATATTTAGATAGAAGATTGCATCACGGGAGATGTCCGCGGCTTCTCGCCGCGCTAGAATATGCAGAGCAACAACAACAGCAGCAGCAACAGGCTACCAATGGGAACGATGGATCTGTTGCCGATTTCGCCACAATCACATCCCCGACGCAATCGGCGATGGCAATTGCCGCTCCCACAGTCCCGACTATCGGCAATAGTGTCGGTGGTAGTGGAAATCTGGGCACCGCGCCTCGAGCTAGCCCCGAGCTTTCCGAGGCCGAAGCTTCCGCGAATGTATGTCACAGATTAAGCATTCACCGCACCTCGTCCGTGTCCTGTAATGGAAGCGACAACGCTGTCGTGGGAAACGTGGCTGAGGCAAGTACAGATATTGTAGATTTGCATGCGAGAACACGACACGAAATTTTTCGTTAAATATAGGAGCGGCGCAATTGAAGTTCGGTAAATGAAATATCGGAAAATGATTTTCCAATAATATAATGTTTAAATAATTGATTAATTAATTAAAATAAAATAAGATGAATAACGAAATGATATAGAAATCATAATTTTATTATTAAATTGGAGATTCATAATGTTATTTTGTTTCTCCGGTAATTTCATTTGCCGCTTTTTGCTCTCTAGAAATATTACACTCGACTTTGATCTTAGTAAGCAAGCAACTGTAAGCAAGAATGTCTTTGAATGATTCGTTTAGCGCTCTTTCCTTAAGCTATTCTCTTTGCTGACATTTATCTTCCGCTTTATATCGATAGTAATGTATTCATAGTGATTATACATGTTTTTCATGTAGAAGAACATTAGTGTTTCATCATGTTTCGTCGAATTTCTTATCGACGATAATAGAGAGAACGTTTGCACAACAAAGAGATTTTGAGCTTTAGATATGGCAAGATAAAGTGCATAAAGTTTCTTCCCTTAATGCTACAAGTTTGGGCCGAGAACGGTTATGAGAGAGAGCGCCTGCCGTAGTGTGTAACGTATGCTTGATTATCGCCTTCTAGACGAACAGCACGTTGTTGAGTCCACCATGTACGCATTATCGGAGAAGAAGCAGCGTAATGTTTAGCGACGTGGTATTGCTCCATGGCAGCAATAATGTCGGGAATGCGTTGCAGCCGGGGTTGACGGTGACACCGGGCGAACGTAACGTCTGTTCGAGCGAGAAGATGACACAGACAGGTGATGGTAACGTTTGGTCCAGTCCACTACCGGACCACGCGCAGGTAATTTCCAATTGCCATGGAATTTCTCCATAAATTGTGGAGGTCTTTTGCTCTCTTATATATGGTGTATTGTTTTATATATGGTATATCGCAGATGCAAGCCGAACTAGGTGGCAACGAGGCTATGACGTGTCAGGAATTATTGGCTCTCAGTGGTGCTCTCAGTGCTGCTCTGCCAACTGGCCAACTAGCGCTCGATTCATTTTTAAATTCTCTCACGAAAGGCAAGTACGATAGATACGATTTGTCATAAAATTGAAGTACATGAATTATTATATTTATTGTTATACAGATTCTTAGCTACAAATATTTTAAATATCTTTTAAATTAATTTATAACTCGTCATTATATCCGACTTTCATAAATTCCGACAAAAATAAAAGCTATCAAAATAATAAAATTTTTAAATGAAAACATTACATTTTTAAAGAACATTCTAAATTTTGATAAAAAATAAATTTGAATGCTTTTGAATTCCATTTAAGTTTGAAAAATATTTACAAAGAACTAATAGAATTCTAAAAAATCGAATCGAAAAAAAATACGAAGATGAGTTAATGTTCCATAGGTATAACAGATCGTCACATCACATTGGAAGATCGCACACAGTGGTTAACGTCCGACGTTGACAATTGTTCCTGTTGCTGCGAGCTGCAGGCAGGTGAACAGTGGCCGGAAGACGGCGAAAAATGGCAAAAGTCCTCGCGGCCTAGACAGCTTCTAAGACGCGCCGGTAGCTGCTGTATCTGCACATTGCGCTGTATAAGACGGTGGATTAAGAAGCTAGTCGAACACAAATACTTTCAACAGGGTATTCTATTGGCGATTCTCATCAATACTTTGAGCATGGGAATCGAATATCACAATCAGGTGATTTCTCACTGGAACTTGAAATTACTTCGATGTCATTTCGAATCTTTTTAGCACTGCTTTGTGTTTTCTTATTAACATATTCCATTACAAGTTTGACAATATTTTTTACTTTACATGTAAAAAACAAAATATAATAATGCAATATTATTATACAGAAAGAATAATTTTGCTAAAATATCTAAAAATTTAGCTAAATACAAATTTAAAAATAATTTTTGTTAGACTAGCAGAATAATTATACAAGACACTCAAACATGATACGCAATGCTGCATAAAATTTTCATATTTTAGTTTGAGTGTCCTACATAATTCCTACATAATTCCTACATAATTATTTCGATAGTTCAACAAAATTATTTTCTGAGCAAAATTTTTAGATATTTTAGCAAAATCGTTTTGCTTTCCATATCCATTCTCGATATAACGCAATTAAAATGGACAGTACTCTGTAAAGTGTAATTACTAATTATGATTATATTACTAATTATGTTATATTATGTGTACTCAGCCAGAACAGTTAACAGTGGCCGTTGAGATAAGCAACATTGTATTCTCGGCAATCTTCGCGGTGGAAATGTTGCTTAAGATAATAGCGGAGGGTCCATTCGGTTATATCAGTAACGGCTTCAACGTTTTCGACGGCATCGTCGTCGTCCTGAGGTATGACAACTTTCTTTGCAAATTTTAATATTGTAATATACAAAAATAATAGCCTTCGTGTGTGTAAACAATAAAATTAAAAAGCAAATAATATTAAATAGCTCACGTATACAATTGTTGTGTAAAATATGTAGGCACACGATTGTCAGCGCAATTTCTTCAACTTTATAGTCACATTCCGACTTTACGAGAAAGTCATAACAGACGATAGTAGATCGTTTCATTCGTTATGGCTGTCTCGTAAAGCTGTTCGAGAACGGATCGTCTATAACAAGTTGACAAACGATAACACGATTGCACTCCTTGCAACGCGTTTACAGCGTCGTCGAGCTCTGCCAATCAGTCGTAGAGGAGCGTAGCGGCAGTTCCGGTCTGAGTGTCCTGCGTACTTTCCGCCTCCTCAGGATCCTGAAGCTAGTGCGATTTCTACCCAATCTACGACGTCAGCTTTTCGTGATGCTGCGCACCATGGATAACGTTGCCGTATTCTTTTCTCTTTTAGTACTTTTCATCTTTATATTCAGGTAAGTCACTGTCCTATCTTCGTCCGCGTCAGTGACACTGCCGCGGAATTACGGGCCTCGGGCCCACGTCGCCGGATTTTCTCTCCGTTTCCGCTTCTCTATTTCTTTTCTCTTTTTTTTTTCTTGCGTGTGTCGTTCGCCTATTTCGCGAATTCGGTACCATCGCCAATGAGTAATTTAATGAGTTCAACCGCGAGGAATCCGCTCGACTGAACCTACGTGTCGCGTTTACTCGGATTATGGGGCGCTGTCGCGTCTTCCTGTTCTAATTATCATCTCATCAGCCTAGTAACGTTTGCATGTCTGGCAAGGCGGATCGAAGTTACGAAACTGCCGATAGGTATTGTAAAACAAATTGAGCAAGAGCTTGGAAATATGAAGCGTCGATGACGATGACATTAGCCATTAATCTTATAAATCATGTGGGAGGCTTACGGGAACATCATGAAAAAGTTCAATGAGTTTTGTAAATTTTATTATAACATATTCGGCAATAATGGCGATAAAACTTGCATTGAATAATCAAATTTTATTTTGTAGCTTTATAAATACAGGTATGATAGTATAATATATCAGTTTTTATCCCTAAAAAATTATTTTTAGATTAAAACGTCTTTTTTAAAGACTCGTCCCCACTCTCTATATATATAAATTCTTTAGAATAAATCTTATTCTAAAAGAATAAACTGTTTCTCTTTAGAGAGCACTGAAGCCAATCGTGCCAATCGGCTCATTAACTTCTCCTACTTTTATAAAAAAAAAAAAAAAGAAGCCAATCAAGATGATCTACTTCAGTGGAAACAAGCCTTAACTTTTAAAAGAATAAGAATCCTACATAGTTTTAATAAATATTTTCATTTAAAATACTACTTATATTTGAAAAAACATGTTATAATCCTTCAAATTAAAAAAGAATTTTTTTAACTTCTATCTTTGTTTCTTCTTGTTCATTTATTAATTGTTCATTTAACATCATTTTAAATTAATCATGTTTATTTGATAACAATGACGCTGATAATAATATCGTCGACACTTGATATTTCGAAAACAATTTCTTGTTCGCTTCTACGAGCTTTCGAGCTTCAGGAGCAAATCGCGCGCCGCTGCTCTTCGAACCGAGGCCTACATTAGGTGACTTTCTTCCGTTCATACCTTTCTCTTCTACTTTATTCGCTTTTACTTTGTTTCTGCGCGGTGTACAAGCCGCCATCAGTTATGCATATCACATATATATATATATAGAAGTTCTCAAAACAGTTTTACCAGCAGTTGTCCCGTGTTTTCGCGTCTCCTAGCGTTTCTTTGAGCGGCATATTTTCTGACGTTGTTAATGGTAATGACGATGGTATTTGTTGGCACGATCTATTACAAGGAGAGAGCCGGTCTGCTGCCGGCTCCTCTTTTATAGCTTGAGGCATCGAACGTACTTTCGACGTTTATCTAGAAAATATATCTATATATAAATATATATATATACGTATATGGAATATATATTTACATGTGTGTGCATGTGATGCTTTTCTGCTGGACGTCTTAGCGACGAGTATGAAAGGCTATATGTATATATATATATATTTACTATCATCATATTCTTAATTTATATTCATATATACACTTGATTCTCTCCCGCTATCGTTCTTTCTTGCTACTCTGAGCGCCTATAATTAAGTGCGTGCGCCTCGGTGTGGTCCTCGATATTAGAACAGCTTGCGAATGTTCGACATATACCTCCGCTCTGCAGAATTACATATATACATATATATATATATATATCTCGTCATGCTGCGTAGGACCTCACTATATACATCCGTGCGTTTACGACGCGTTTTACGACCGTTCGATAGCCGATTTGCCGTTCACCGCAGCCGCAGCCCTCGCTATTGCGATCTCGATACTGCAACTGATTGCCCGATATCTGCCGCAGAAACGTAGACGCAAACATTGAAAATTTTGCTGTACTCGAATAACTTTAACAATTAATTAAATGTTTAAAATGTTTAAAAGTAAAAAAAGAGAGATTTTATTATTATTAAATGTATATCATCAATAATCTTGTTAAAATATCTAAAAATTTTATTTTTTTATAGTATCTTGATGACAAGGAGTAACCTTAAGCATTTCTTAGATTAAAATAGAATTAAAAGTTAATATTTTGATGTGTAAAATGTTTGTGTAAAATGATGTGTAAAATTTACAAGCAGTTTTTTTTCGAGGAATTGCAAAGAAGAAAAGAGCAGGGAAGAACATTTGGCAACATCGCGCATTTGATGCAAGTCCGTAAATGCGATAATCTTTTTTGTTCGAAACTCTCTCTTGAACATAAAGTGAACCTTCAGAAGTGAATACAAAGTCGTACGAAACTATGCAAATGCTTGCGGGTACGCCTCTGCGCGCCGATCCGTAGACATTTTCTTCGACGGCCATCTCTAGGTGTTTGCATCCTTTAGCCGCAAGCCGCGAATGAAGTTCCGACAGATCCGCTTTAGAGGAATTTTTCCTTCTTTGATCGGCCGGCGTACACTAAATAACGAAGTACTCTCGATATACTTGCATCGTGATCGCAAGCAAGCTCCCGATTACTCGGCCAAGGTTTCAGATTACGACAGACGACGAAAGTTCATGTCAAAATCGAGTTTTCTCAAGCGTTTCTAAAAACCGGTATTGTCATCCTACACATTTCCTTTTATGAGATACGTCGTGTTTACCAACGGACATTATACTTTACGACGTAAAGATCGTGAAAGAATGTCACTCGATCGATTCTGCACTTTCGTCGTATTACGAGACACATGATATATACGAAATGTCATAAAACTATCGGATGTTCATTCAACTATAGATAAATTCAACATTGAGTGTTATTTTTGGCGGGGCTTCTGTAAAGAGAATTATTTGATTCTACATAAACTTTACTTAAATAAACTTTACTTAAATAGATATTTAATTTAATATTTCTTCTCTTTCTCTAGCAAGATAATTAAATAAGTTAAAGTTAAATGTTTGTGACATTCTCCTTTTGTAAGTCGTAATTTATAGTTGAAAAAATATCCGATGGATTTAAAACTCTTTGTATATACATATTTTGAACTGATCGGTTACTTGGCCGAGTCACGCTTTATAAATCGCGATTCTGTCTTAATCGAGCTTTATTCCCCTCTCTTTCCGTTTATTCTGTCTCTATCTCTTAATCATTTTTTTGTCATTTTATCTCAGTCTACGTATATATATATACATATATATATGGATAAGGAAGTACATTGCACGTTTCGTTGTGTTGTAGTATTCTCGGGATGAACCTGTTTGGTTGCAAATTCTGTGAAACGATGAAAGGCAGCTCTGACGTCGAGTGTGATAGGAAAAACTTTGACTCGTTACTCTGGGCTATTGTAACGGTGTTTCAGGTACCTACCAAAAAAAAGAGAAAGAAAAAAAAAGGATACTTTTTCACGTATCTTCTCGAGGGCATTTTTGATTTCTCTATATAGTGTATATTACTTATATATATTTATTCGTGCATATATATTAACGTTATACTACACCGCATCTACATATATATATATATACGCTAAGTATACATACTATCACGTTTTGGTTTTCCGACAAGTTAAAGTCGTGCGATCTCTCGCAACGTGCGTCCGCCTGCACTTTATATCATTTCTGAGGCCTCAGGTAACGTATACTGGGAGATAAACGCTTTCCAGCATGTCGTCGTCATTTCTTCGACAAGGGGGGAAGGGGGGTAAGGCAGGAGGAGGCTACCGGTACCGACTTTAGAAGTAATAAAGACTTTAATAACGTATATTTAACGAAGTATTATGAGGCTTTTTTACAAGGGAGATCATTCTTCAATATCGTATTTTCTGCGACGAATACAATGGGGAAGGGGAGATAAAACCTACCTAGAGCCGGTACTGGGGGCTTAGAGACGAGGCACGCGGATTATCCGGAGTGGATTATCAAACGTTGCATACGATTGCCGGCAATAATCCCAGTGCTTCTTCATTTCACATTTATCCGTCACTTTACAAACACAATATACGCGTGCGTTAATACGCTGCCTCCTGCCGCGTCTTCTGTGAGCGCGTCGAGCTGGCTCCCTTTTGGCATGCCTTCGCATGCACCTGTTCTCTCTGTTTGTCGCAATGACGAGCGAAATTACCTACAGCTTACAAATATTTCGAGATAATAATTATCAGAATTATCAATTACAATTTTGAGCACGTAATAAAAAAAGATGAACAAATGATATGATTTATAGCAATGTCACGTAAGATTGGATCTAATGAAGTAACACGCACGAATGTGTTTTAAAAAACATAAGATTTTTGTAAGAGTGCAGGCATTTTCGCTCGAGAAAACTTTGCTTAGACGCTTCGCATACTCACTTCCCTGTGTCGGTGATGTTGACATTACTTTTATATTGATGTTATATTGATGTTATCAGAATAGATGATTTAGTTATAATGCTAATTGCGCCACTGGAATCTTTAACAATATATAGGAAATCAAAGACCGGTGTGTAGAAATATTCGTCGATAGAGTCTCAAAGCGATTGAACGATGGAAAACATCATGTCAATCCTTTCCATACATTCTCATGGCAGTGGATAATAAACATCCATTATGCGCGTCCAAACGAGGAACAACAACACAAATAACGCAAACGTTTAAATTGCGAGTGCAATGGGAACACTATAGGTCTATTTTCTCTAACTGAACTGGTGTACACTTTTGGAATATAGACTGGTATTCATAGCGGTTCTTATTTTAAGATTGTCTCTTAAAATCTTAAGTAATGCCTTAAGATGCTAATATGATTTTGTGATTGACTTATGACATCTTAAAACTGTACTTAAGACTATCTTAAATATAAATTAAATAGATGTGTTTGAAGACGAATTTTTTGAAGACGAAAAAAAAGTTTAGTGCAAGAATAAAAAACCGACCTAAAGGATAAAATCGTCCAGCTAATAAGTCAATATTTCTGAAGCTCAGAAATATTTGTGTTGTTTGGCAGCCATCCTAGGATCGCCCGGACAAGCCATATCCTGTCTAAATGATGCGATAAATGGCCGTTCTAGGATTACATAGCGATCCCAGGGTTGGCTCTTTATCCTGGCCTGGACTGCCAATGTATCGACGAAAATGAGATTCCCCCGGTTCATCGGTAATGCGCGTGTTGCGCAAATTGCTTTGCATGCGATGTGTCTTCTTAGGCATTTGGTCGGCATTGTCGTTGTTGCTGTTGCCGTTGTCTTTTTGTACCGCGCGTATATATCACACCTCGCTGCACATCACATCTTCTTACGAAGATCGACATTCATGTACCTCACTACAGAACTTCTACCAGTTACACTGCTAAAAAGAAGCGTCGCAACCAGTGGCGACCGATTTCTTGCACGTCGGTTCTTGTGACATCGCGATGACATCGACAAATAGCGCGAATCGTGTTCTTGAATTTTCTACGAAATTAGAAGCGAAATCACACGCCGAGAAATCAACTTAGTCTCGGCGTTCATGCTTCTTCACACACTTCACCTACGATAATTATGCATTAAACGTATGTAAAACGATGCCACGATATCACGTCACACATTTTTAACAGTGTAGCACAATATAAACTATTCTCTGTCACACGCTTATATATTTCTCTCTGTGTCTTCCCTGTACTTCACTATACTTCACTATGTACTTCTCACTATACTTCACCTCACCACTTATGACATTACACTTCTCTTCTTACTATCCTACCTCTATCTTTCTCTCTTCTTCTTTTCTTACTCGTTCTATCCGTAACTTTTCTGTCACTTCTCTTTAAAACGCCCACGACGACTCGAGCGCAAAAAGAACTTCGTCCCGTGTTGTTACAATGCGTGCGTGAAATATCGACTCGACCTGGCAGGAGAATCGTCGCGTCAGAAAATCCTTCATAATTAAACACCCGAGGACCTGAGATGAGGGACCTCGTGTCCAACGTACACGAATAACACGTACAAAATGCGTTTCTATCTTTGATGTAAACTAATATATAGACTAAAATATAGACTCAACACGTAGATTTCGGAGAAGCCCGAATAACTAAACAGCTTTTACCTCGTTTATTATTATGTTACGCACGTATCTGCATCTATTTAAAAGTAAATACTCATTTAAAATTGTTACTATATATTTTTTTACTAAATATGTATATACTTTGAAAAAGAATGCTTTTTAGAAGTTGGATCAGATTTGATCCAGCTTTGGTAGCCTAAGTTATCAGGTTATTATGGTAGTCCGAAGGACTACCAACTAGTATCTTCTAGTTGTAGTGGAGAGACAGAGAGAGAGAGAGACAATTTCTTTTTACTTAATTTTAGAAATACCAGTAGAAATAACCAGGTAAATATATATATATAGATCGCGCAAGACACGTAATATCGTATTAACATCAGTGCAGTCTCGATAGATTTGTGCGTATCTTTTGTAAATACTCGCTGAGACAGATTTTTCCGTAATACATATTATACCATATTTGCGTATTAGAGGATTATATATTTACGCTTGTGGCAATTATCCCTTTTTTCCCTCTCTCGCAAAACGTTCGCCGTGACATTCTGCAACGGCAGGTGCCTTATTTTCTCCATTATTCTCTTCTCTTCGCGACCGCGTTACTGAAGCTCTCTTTCCGCCCCGTTTATTTTCACGCCAGTTTACATCCGTAAAGTGTGTGCAGATTTCTGTCGACGTTGATTTAAAGCTCTCGTCATGTTTGCCCACGTTCGGCGCCCCCGACTTTCCTTCAACGTCAACGAAACGAAATTCGCAAGAAAAATCAGCCAACGTAACACAACTGACAGGCACAACTTGACAGATAATACTTTTGCGAACGTGTCCGAATAAATGTTTGTTATGACTTCCGCGGACCGGACATCACGTCATGTTAGAGTCAATTATTGTTCCAATGTGCGTCCTAAAATTAGCATTATTGATTGCCCGCGTGAAACATTAAACAATTAATACGCTTGTATGACGCATTACGTCGAGAGATTATATGATATACGCGAACTCATATGAAATGTTTGATTTACATTTACATTTGACGTCTCTTTGAGTAATTTCAGGGAGAATTAAATGTACTTTAATGAGAAGAAATTTTATAGTTGTTCTTTGAGCAAAAAATAACTAATTTTTTTTAAATTTTGGTTCTTATTCCTTGTTCCGTCCCGTCGAATGAACTGTTACAACTGCACACAGTCGATACGATCCGCCCACAATCCATAAATGTATACCTACTTTACACGCATTCGCCTGTATTGTTGCAAATATACAAAATACATATATTTATATATATATACTAACACGCCGAACTTGCAGAATGTGACTGTACGAGCTTCGAGTGACAGTCGTTTTCGCTGTTTTGTCCAACACATTTGCTTAATTCCTTATCGAGTGCCCAGTGCCTCCGTTCTCTAAAAATTGAATCTGTTAAAATTAACTTTATAAATCAATTTAGAAACAATTTGATGCAAAAAAGAAGTTTAAGAATTATTTAAATTCTTCATATTACAAATAATTAAATAGTAAATTTTGTAATTTGAAAGAAAACGCATTTTTGTGATAATTTTATTTGAATATTAATTCGATATATGTGTAATTATTTGATTTAATGTTACTTAAAAATTGTTGCTATGATTGAATACAAAATATGAAAGCAAAATATTAAAGACGGATATTTATATCTGTAATATATATGTATTGGCACGATGAATGGAAAAATCGAAAAAAATCTTCTACCGCACACACACACACACACACACACACGTATACAATATATAAGAGTTAAAAATAGACGTTTCTCTTTGTTGAAATATTTTTAAAATATGAGCTTTAAACCTAGATTGTTACTTTGAGCACTTAAGCACAAAAATAACGAACTACAGATTATAACGAACAAAAACGATTTCTTAACAATCATTTTTACTATGCAATCTGACATTTCACAGAGCCAACTAAAAATCAAGCTATTATACAATCATTAAATAAGAAGAAAAAATAATACACTATTTTAAACTAATTTTCTAATTTTTTATCTGAATGTTTATTTCATAGATCAGCAACTTCGTCATAATCATTTGCCAATTGATGCAAAAATGTTAATGATCGACACTATTAATGTTAGTACAATATTCATCAAATGTCACTGACGTAGTAGTAATTATTACGATAAATATACCAGATAAAGTTAATCAATCATATGTACTTCCTGCATTAATTAATTACGTAAATAACAAGATCGCTCATATATATATATATAATATATATGTGCGTGTGCGTGTGCGTGTGCGTGTGCGTGTGCGTGTGTGTGTGTGTGTGTGTGTGTGTGTGTATGTGTGTGTGTGTGTAGTAAAACAGTGAGAACGGAGACAGCTGAACGGCGATTGTACTGGTCCAATCCCATCAACCACTTGGTCCCACCTCATCCCACTGTTTATCTCTATCGCGGGGATACTTTAGGCCAGCGGATTGTCTCGGTTGCAGCATCCTAGGGATGTACCTGTTCGGGGGTAAGTTTTGCATGTGGGCGGACCGGAGTCGGCCCTGCACCTGTGCCGAGGTGGTCTCGCGGCACCCATTGTGTCGCTGTGATCGCAAACATTTCAACGACATCGTCTGGGCACTAGTCACTGTTTTTCAGGTACCACTGTTCCTCCCTCTCTTAACACTATATGATAACGAATTTTTTACATGTTTAAAGCGACATACACGTATATATGCGTAGCCAATTTTTCGTGTACACGGTCTTTTTTCTCCTACCTATATTCGTGTCCACATTCTCTGTTTGTACAAATCGCCGAATCGTATATATATATATGTATATATACATATATTTTTCTTCGTGTTGAGCAAACGGACCCCCACTATCCCCTAATCCGCCCACGCTTCGTCCATTCTTTTCTCTTTGTTATCCGTGCCGAGTGACAGTCTTAATGGTTGCTTTGTATTTATATGCGTGCAATCGGTATATACGTATACATGTCGACGTTCACCATTTCGTTTACTCACGCAGATCAAACTGCGCGACGATAACTCTATCCACGAGTGTGTTGTGATTTCGATTCAGCACACGTCTCATCCATGTAAAGCAACTAATATGCTGCAGAAACTGCTCGAGTTTCTGCTTTTCTATCACGTGTTTCCGTTTACATCTGTATTCTACGATGCAGTCTGATGGCGCATATCGATAATTTTTTAAATTTGTCACTGCACAATTAATGATTATTATGTATCAGTGGTATATATGCTTTTATTCGCGATAATAAATATTTGTTCTATAATTTAAAAAGAATAAATGTCCATAAATAAATATTAATAAATTAAATAATAAATATATGTTGACAGTTGCTTTCTAATTATTTGTATCGTTAAATCTCATTCTTGTCAATGTACGCGTGGAAACTGTTTAAATTCGAATTAGATTGAATACTATTAACAATTATTACGATACATTTTTTGCGCATGTAAATAACAGTTTTACTAACACTCAATACTAATCGTTTATTCAGTACATTGAATTAATTTCTTTTGAATGTTGTGATTTAAAAAATTTTTACAGCGTGTAACGTTATCAGGCTAGAAGGAGAACTAGAAGATAGACTGAAGAGTTGATACAGTTAGATAGACGAATACGTGGATAGAACACGAAAGCTCTCGCAAAGAGAAATTCGTGATAGAAAACATGACGCATGCATTTTTATGAAGTATTGCGACACTGATTGGCAAAATGTTTCGTGCGTCTCTATCGAATATTTGGACTCAACGTCGACTTGTTTTGAACGTCGATCTCTTTCGTGATTGCATGTATCTAAATGAATTTAATAAAAAAAAAAATTTTTTTAATATTTTATAAAAATAAGTTGTTTGCTTCCAAATTTTTAATTAGTTAATGCAAATTAGTTAAAATTATTTTATCATTTAATATATTTCTCCATTTTCATTCTTTACTTTCGTATAAACATAAATAACTATATTTAACACAATGTATAATTCAATACTTGAAATACCGTAATTAAAACGGTTAACATCAATACATTAATATGCTAACGATTAAGTCAATAGATATAATAGATATAATAGAATCTTTAAATAGAGATATATACATTTATTGCATAATAGTATCATTGTCATAATTACTAATTTTATTGTAATTTCGTTATATTTGTCCAATAATTTCAATTATTTGATCGTATTCATTACAATTTGCAAACACACACACACACACACACACACACACACACACACCTTATAATTTGCAACACACGCACATACATACGATTTGAATCTTAACAAAAGATATATAAGATTTTTTTATCTGTGCGAACATGTTTTACACTACGTAAATTTTTACTACGCTTCGAAAGAAAGAACGTCTTGCCGATCACGTGCCTGAATAAATAAGTGTAGATATCTATTTCATTTATATGCAGCGGGAGTCTCTTCCCATTCTTCTTTTTATATAGATTCTCACACAGGAAGATTGGAATGTCGTCCTCTTCAATGGTATGCAGAAGACATCTCATTGGGCTGCGCTTTATTTTGTAGCATTGATGACTTTCGGCAACTACGTCCTCTTTAATCTTCTAGTCGCCATTCTTGTTGAAGGTTTCTCATCGGAGGTAGGAATTATAAAATAATACGTTGTTTTTCTTATTCAATATTAAATATATAATATTTAATTTATATGTAATGCAGAAGATACAAAAATATAAAATAAATATCTAGTTAATGCAAATTAGTTATTTTATTACTTAATCTTCTTTATTACTTAATCTATTTCTCCATTTTTATTTTTTACTTTCATATAAACATAAATAACTATATTTATAAAAATCTTCCAATTTATACTAAGAAGAATTTAATCTAATAACTATTTTGTATTGTTAGACAATTTAATCTAATGATTGTTTTATATACAGACAAATCTGTCTTAATCTGGGAATAGTCATTTATGGTGTTTATCCCAGCAGCGAAAATGTGAATTGTAAAATATTGTTTTATATGGATATATCGTTTAACATATTTTTTCTTTTTTTAATAATCAATTCTATAAACTTTTAAATATGCAATTCTATCAAAAACATGCTTCTGTCATTTAATATTTATTTGTGATTTCCATTTATTTTTTTTTAGAAAATTGTGATTAAATATATACTTAAATATATACTAATATGTAATTTAAAATATTAATAAATCGGAAAATAATCAATAATATATTGTTAATAATAGTGATTTTAATTGGAGTATATAAAAATACCCCAAGCGATCGTTTACATAAAAAAAAATCATAATTTTTCCCTGATTAAATATATTTATGTTTATGAAAATTTAATTTATAATTATATATACCTGTATATGAAGAGTATATAATTAATGGTAGAGAACTGATATAACTAATGATATTTTGTAGAGAAATGAGAGGAGAGAACGAGAGCAAAGGGAATTGGCAAAAAGACTCGCCGCAAAAGAAGCTGGAATAGGCAGCGAAGACGGATCGTCAAGAATATCGGGATCGCATTCGATTTCTGACAGCGATACGTATACCCAGGTAGTTGCTAGCAGTCGTTCCAAATAAATCTAGAATCCTACGCTCGTTTATTCTTCATTTTCTATCACGCGGAAAAGATTGATTGCGAACATCGTCTCTATTTTAAAATATTCTTTCAGAATCTTTTACAGAAAAGGATCAGTGTAATATTTTAAGACTGAGATTCGTAAGATATCTAAAATATTCTAGGCATGAATTAAATATACTAAAAAATGTAATTTCCGAGTTATCTATGTATTATATTTATTATATGATTGTTAGAGAAGTATGAATAGAATTATAACAAACAAGTTATGCATCTTATTAATTTATTTGAATGAATCAACATCAAATTTCCCTTGTGCGACTTGTAGGATCAAAAAAATTCATGGCAAAGTGCAGAAGAGCTTAGAAAGTACAAGGACAACAGGGAGAAACAGAACAGCGTATGGAAGCAACGGATCGATGAACCTAAGTGTAACATCCAAAAAGAGAGCAAGATGATGGGTGTGGCGGGTCAGCCGCCGATAATTACTCATACAGCAGCCACTCCTCAAGACTCTCCGAACACCACGTTAGATGTTGGCTACAGAGACCTCAATTATCGAGCAGTTTATCCAACTGCTGCCCTTTCAATCGAGTCCATCGATCGATCTGGTGTATGTTGTTTCATTTCAATAAAAAACTCGTCGTCGTTAAACGACGTAGACGGAAGTTTTTGCTGTGTGATTGATATATATTCGTACCTGTATTTAAAAAATCGTTTTTTATATCGAATTAAATTAGTTAATATCGCGAAGTTCTCATACAATTTTGAGTTCAAAAGCTTTCCTATTGTATTTTATTAGAATTCCGGATTAAAGAAGGTAAAGTATATTACGAGAAAATATGATAATGACGAGTGCTTTGTATTCGCAGAGTCAGTGTAGTATACCTTCGGGATTGCTAAAGCTACCTGATGTATCCAACAAAATACCGACAAATAACTTAATAGCTGGTCAATTCCCGAGACGCATAAGCCTCGTTACGGCCGTTGTTAATCCCTCGACGAGGGACTCGAGTTCTAGGTATCTACGTTTTGTCTGTTACATTAAATGCCTTTCTTTTTTCTGATACCACTTCTTTCCATTTCAGTCCGCCGAGGGTACAAAGAGGATACTCGTGGCGCTTGTCGCGGCCATCTTTGGGGAGGAAACGATGGTCGCAAAGCGATGATGAGCACACTGGCCATATTACTGTACTAAATAATGGGCGTAGTACTCTCGTTGGATCCAATCTAACGTACGTTGTAAAAATATTATTTATCCCAAATTACTCTCAAAAGACATGAATAATTAATTAAGTAATTAATTAATTAATTATCAACGTCTAGAGTTCACTGAATAAATTTGCAACAAAAACAAATATTGCATTATATCATGCAATATTTGTTTTTATTAATTATTTTATGTATATTAAATTAATAAAATATAAATAATAAAATAAATACTGCAATATAATAATTGTAATAATAACAATTAATATTTGATTTCTTGCAGATTTAATGGCGGTTATTTACACGGTTCAATAAGAAACGATACTCAACGCGATGCGCCCAATAATCGAACTACCGTCCTGACAAGCAATAATCGTAGTTTGAGTCCTAATAATTCACTCGAAAGTCATGCCCCATGGTCGATTCGTCGTTACACAGTTACGCCTAATCAGGTAAATTGTGCGAGAGATTATCACAATATCTTTATTGCCTTTTTTTAGATCATAAATTGTTACTTTATTATTATGTTGATTTTATATCACGTGTTGCCTGTTGAAGATATTTATCGATATCATTAAAAAATACTATTTAAAATATTACAACAATAACACATATACACGATAATTTTGCTAAAGCATCTAAAAATCTATATAGATACAGATTTGAAAATTTTATTAAACTATCAGAATAATTTTATAGGACACTCATATTGCTACGATGTAAAAACTTTTTGTAGAGTTGCTCATTATGCTTGAGACTCCTATATAATTATTTTGATGATTTAATAAAGTTATTTTCAGCTCTGAATCTAGCTAACTTTTAAATACTTCAATAAAATTACTTCATAAAATTCTTTATTTACATTTATATGAGCATTACATTTTACACATACTTTGTTTTAAGCTGTAGAAAAAGAAGAATTTTCTGTGAATCTTTATAAGAATTACTGGAACGTGATTTACAGATGCGATGGATTGGCGAGCTTTCACGGAGAAATTCACTGCGCGGATACGAGAATGTTCAGACGTCCACGAGGAAAACGCTACCATTGGACGAGATGCTCGCATCGTCCTCGACCCCACGCACGATCAATAATCTCTCAATGGAGACCGGTCCGCTGCCGAGAATTAAACGACTTCATGAACAAGAAGAGGAACATGTGACGAGAACGGGTGACGAGCAGACTCCACCATCGAATAGTCACGGTAGCGCAAGCAGTATCGAAAGAATAAAAAAAATATTCATGTTTTTCGAACCTAAGGGCTGCCTGCAGGAGCGTGACAATTATTCCCTATATTTATTCCCGCCAAATAACAGGTAACATTATAAATAGGAGTAAAATAAATAATAGGAGTAATTACTTGATTAGCGTTTGAAATTTTACTACAAACTGGAAAGAATGGGAATATAATAATAATAAAAATATAAAGATGTAGAATAAATTAACCGCTGGAAAAATAATATTTTTATTTTATAACATTATTATAAAAATGGTTGCAAATATAAAATTAAAATAAATAATTAGCATTTTTTATATAATTAGAGAATAATGTACAATTCATAGTTTTCTCGATACTGCAGATTTCGCATTTTATGTCAATGGTTTGTGGATCAAAAATGGTTCGACAACGTAGTATTACTATTTATTGGATTAAATTGCATTACTCTGGCAATGGAACGACCGAATATACCGCCGGACAGTCGTGAGAGAATTTTTCTATTGACTGCGAATTACGTTTTTACTGCTGTTTTCGCCATCGAGATGTTCATTAAGGTATACATATCAATATGTTTCAAAAATTTTGTCTATAACATTTGTCTATAACATTTACATAATAATTTCGAATAAAACTGATAACTTAAGTAAAACTTTTATTGTTTCATAACTAAGAAAGAATAAATGAGAAAATTTATAATTTACATAAAATTGCGCATAATTTACATTTTAATGTTATTCTTTAGGTCGTCGCAACGAGTATGTTATACGGTCCGGATGCTTATTTTACATCAGGTTGGAATATTATGGATGGATCTCTCGTTATCATTTCTATAATTGATTTATCGATGTCATTGCTCTCGTCTAGTAGTCCCAGAATATTTGGCATTTTAAGGGTAAGATTATTATTCTTATTAATAAGTATCCGTGTTTTTTAATCCTCTCTAGAACAGCAATTCTGATTAAATAAATAGTATTGAAATATTTATTCGGGTAAATACTATCCAGATGAAAAATAATGTTTAACGTGTTGTTTAATAATATAAATGTAATCTTGAAATTAGATTATAATAAATAATACGTAAATAAATTAAATTTTGTTAAATTTTGTTTAATGATATATATTTTTCTCTAATATATATTTTTATCTAATATTTTTCTCGATTATCTCTGTGAAAAAAACATAGGTATTTAGACTACTGAGATCACTGAGACCTCTGCGTGTCATCAATCGTGCACCTGGCTTAAAGCTGGTCGTCCAGACATTGCTGTCTTCATTACGACCCATCGGCAACATTGTTCTCATTTGTTGCACGTTTTTTGTAATCTTTGGTATTCTCGGGGTGCAGCTGTTTAAGGGTGCGTTCTATTATTGCGAAGGTCCCGATATCAAGAATGTACGCAATAAAACGGATTGTCTGGCCGATAAGCGAAACATGTGGCTCAACAGAAAGTACAATTTCGACGATCTTGGTAAAGCTCTTATGTCATTGTTTGTTTTATCGTCGCGAGATGGATGGGTAAACATCATGTATACTGGTCTAGACGCTGTCGGGGTCGATCAGCAGGTAAGAAAATGATAGCGAATGAGTAAATATTTTTTGACAATACTTTCCTGTCAATTGATCGCAAAGATATTTTTCCACAATATGTTATAATTTAGATAAGCAGTTTGCAGTATAGTCTTCGAAGTGATTAAAGTAGTGTCGCTTTATTTATATAATTTATTTTTAGCTTTATAATACATATAATTGAACCCCAAGTACTCACATAATTTCCAACTAAACGATTGCAGCCTATCGAAAATTACTCTGAGTGGCGATTATTGTATTTCATCGCGTTCATATTGCTGGTGGGTTTCTTCGTGCTGAACATGTTCGTCGGAGTGGTGGTCGAAAATTTTCATAGATGCCGTGAAGAACAGGAGAAAGAAGAACGCGTGCGGAGGGCTGCTAAGCGCGCGTTGCAAATGGAGAAAAAGAGACGAAGTGAGTGGCTGCCCGGTCAACTAGGTTAATGCCACTTCTACATCACGCCAAGCAGATTACAAATTAAGAAACATCGATGTATGCAATAATGATAATTTTCAGAAATGCACGAGCCACCGTATTACACCCATTATTCTAAGGCACGGTTGTTCGTCCACAACGTCGTAACATCCAAATACTTCGACCTGGCGATCGCCGCCGTTATTGGTCTTAATGTCGTTACGATGGCGATGGAGTTTTACATGATGCCGAAAGCGCTCACTTACGCACTGAAGATCTTTAATTATTTCTTCACCGCAGTTTTCATTCTCGAATCCTTAATGAAACTTGTCGCTCTCGGCATACAGCTTTATCTGAAAGACAAGTAAACAGCCTAATTTCTTTTCAGTATTTTTATTAACACGTTTATCAAGAATCACACCGTTGGTTGTAAAATAAGTAGACCAATGATATAGTCCGTAAAAAAGACAGTCCTAATAGCGTTCTTCTTGAAGGTGGAACCAATTGGACGTGGGAATAGTAATACTATCAGTGGTCGGCATCGTGTTAGAGGAGGTCGAATCTAAGATTATCCCTATTAATCCCACGATAATTCGCGTAATGCGAGTGTTGCGAATAGCCCGGGTGTTGAAGCTCTTGAAAATGGCAAAGGGCATACGTGCCCTTTTGGACACGGTGATGCAAGCGTTACCACAAGTCGGAAATCTGGGGCTATTATTTTTTTTACTTTTCTTTATATTTGCCGCGCTAGGGGTGGAACTTTTCGGTCGACTAGGTAATTGACATTACGATATGAATTTAATTAGTTCTTAGGTGACATGAAAATTGGAAATAGGAATTTTGTAATTGTCTGTGTCCGATTTGGGCGCTCACACGCGCTGTACGCTTTATTCTATCATTTATTACATGCAGAAGAAAGAAGAATGAAGCTTGTAGCGCGTAATCGCCTAAATCGAACGCAGCTATTGAACAATGTTAATTTTTCACCGCAGAATGCAATGATGATATGCCTTGCCAAGGTCTTGGCGAGCACGCGCACTTTAGTAACTTTGGCATGGCCTTTTTGACGCTTTTCCGGGTCGCCACTGGTGACAATTGGAATGGAATCATGAAGGACACGCTAAGGGACGATTGCGATGATGCGGCGGACTGTGTTAAAAATTGTTGCGTGAGCAGTATTATCGCACCAATATTTTTTGTGATTTTTGTTTTGATGGCACAATTTGTACTGGTGAACGTCGTCGTCGCTGTACTAATGAAACATTTGGAAGAAAGTCACAAACAGGTGACGTTTTCAGATAATTTTATATAATAAATTTTTTTTACTTTATTTTGACTACAAAGGTATGTTGTGATCATTTAATTTCAGATGGAAGACGAGCTGGATATGGAAACACAATTGGAGAGAGAATTAGCTGCGGAACAAGAAGAACTTCTTGATGAGGAAGATGAGGACGACATAGTGATGAATGGCAGAATAAATGGCGACGAAGATGACGATGAAGATTATAAAGAACACGAATCAATGATGATAAACGAAAAAATACACGTAAGACCAGGATTGGCTAAAGTTCGGTCTTTACCTGCGAATTTTATTTACAATCCACCGAGGGAAAGAAACATCGATGGTGAGAGTATTACCCTAATAAGTAAATTGGAAGAATTATACAATAACGAAATCATAAGTTGACAAAAATTTCCCAATAATTACTCTAAAATGATTCGCTATATAATACAACAGTTTTGTCAGAAATTTTGTAAAATTTCCAAGTAATATTTGTTAAAAATTCGATAAACCCAATATGAGATATAAATATTTTTTTATAATCATTTCAAAAAACATTTAATTCTTTTCTTAAAATTTTGCTGAATATTTTATGTTGCAATATTTCTATTTTATAATATCCCATACAATTGCAGATTTTGTCGTATAGTTTTATAAATCTTTTCCTATCGGAGTAAAAGAGTTATTAATTATTTACAGAGGAGAGAAAGAGAGAGAGAGAGAGAGAGAGAGAGAGAGAGAGAAAGAGAGAGAGAGAGAAATTGGTTATTGTAATATTACGATATTATATCTTTTATCCATTATATTTTTCTTCATTATATCTCATTATATAAGAATAATTATCTTACGTATTTTCTAGATGCCTCGATTTCCATATCCTTGGACGAAAAACGTCGCGGTTCGAGTTCGAGACCGTCCAAGTTTAAGTCAAGACGCCGGCAAACATTCCACTCGAGCCATCATCAACGAAGGTCATTGCTGCCAATGCACTTTGAGGTCGCCGAAGTTTTTGAGAAACCCGTGAGTAATCTGAGCGTACCTCGAATTATTCCACATCGCAGCTACGCCACAACTAGTCAAGATGTCAGTCGACTACAACGTCAGAAATTGCCAGTAAGGATTCATATTTCGTGTTAAATTTTGAGTAAAAAGTAACACACATCAGTTAATTATAAATTATTATAAATGAAAAATCAAAATATATTTTACTCATTTAATTTAACGAATAAATTTTTTTATTTGCCTTTATGATCTGTCTATAGCAGGAAAATAATGTAACACGAGAATGATTCAAATATGACTTTTTTTGTATGACACAAATCAATGTTGATAAATGAATTTATATTGGATTACACATGTCTGCTCATGTTCTGCATAGATGTAGTTTCGCAGCAGTTGTTTTTGCACCATCCAAACAAACAGTATCGAGTATAGTTACATTGTTCAAGTTCATAGCAGCAAGAGATGCTATTGATCTATCTATAATTATATAGTCAACATAAATTTTACAGGTGACTACTAGTGAAATGCGTGAAAATAAATCTCTGTTAACCGTGAGCAAACCGCCGACCAGCCCTTCATTGGTCACATCCCCCGGCTCGAGCAGCACCCTAAGCGTCCCGCCAAAATTGACCAGCGATCGTTACCTCATGCCAACCGCCGAGATCTACCCGTCCAAGGCGACAATGAGCCGCCGGACATCGAGTGACACGCAATCACCGACGCCATCGGATACGACGAGTGCGAGCGCCGGTACTAGCAGTACACGAACGCCCAGCATCGCGAATGGTTATGTCGGTGGCAAAGCTCGATTAGAGGAACCAAAGAAGAGGATGATAGAAGAGAGAAGACGCCCAACAACAACGACGGTGCCGACGCCACCCCAAGAAGATCTTGATGTGCAATCTGTTATCAACGAGAGGAGGCCGTCCAAATTGAAAACGCATGACGCTGGCGCGTCCACCACCACTAGCATCGCCAGCGATCAGTACAGCGCGATGATCCGCGGCGAAGGATACAGCCATATTTATGTCACCACCGAGGAAAGATCCGACGAAATCCCTTCGCCGTGCGGCAACGCAAGTGAGAGTACCGGTACCGGTAGCCTGAGCGTCGCCGGCAGTCTCAGCGCCGTCGCCAGCATTAGTGTCGCCGTGAGTGCTGGCGCGGCTGGTAGCATCAGCAACGGTAGTTGTAATGGTAGCGGCAGCCGAAGTGACAACGGCAGTGGCAACGACAATGGAGTGCACATCGGCGAGGGCGGCGCCATCGGATCTGACGTGAGAATATACGTGGACGACACAGACTCGGCGAGCAGCAGCAACGGACAACGGCGCGGCGGCAGATTGCGCGACGACGAAATACAGGATGTCTCGACCACTATCTCCTCTATTACGACGATGAGAAATGGTAGAGGCAGTGGTGATACGGACGAAAGCAAGGAGATACCCGAGAGACCGTCCTCCACTGGTGGATCGTTGGATCCGCCCTCTTAATCCAGGGCCGATGTAGTCTCTAGTTGTACGTACGAAATGTTTCCAAGGGATAAAACATAGTACACACATGTTATACATATGGTATACACTGCACGGCGGAAAAACATTATGGTGAAAAATCGCGGGAGGGATTTAAGAAAGGGCTCTAAGAAAGACTGTAGTGCATGACAATATAGTCGTTATATTATAGTCTCTTCGCCGCCGTGAACTTGCCAAAATGAACAAGTCGAGCATTTAGAGGAAGGTTGAACTTTCCGGGAGAAAGAACGAGAGAGAGAGAGAGAGAGAGAGAGAGAGAGAGAGAGAGAGAGAGAGTATGAAAAGAATATTCTGCGCATCGTGTAAATGAAATACGATCGCGCGAACGGCATGATATAATTAAGAAAATCTACTTTGTGTAGCGCAAAACAACTACACAAAACGCGCGACGTGTGCGTATCACATAACTTGAAAACCTATGACAATCTCTTATTGCCAACGGAACTAATTTCGTTGTTCCGAAACGTCAATGGAAGTCGATTCGTAGGAATTGGTAGGAAGAAGAACGACGTAGACTGCGTCGATAAAAATTAGAAAAAGAGAAAGAGAAAATTTTAGTAGTTTATAACTAGATCTTATATCGAGTATGCGACAAAACTGCAATTAATTGGACCACACTGTCTCGCCTTTCCTTATTCTCTAACTCTTGAAAATTACGCGGGGTTCGCCGATTGGAAATCAAAAATATCTACAATCGATCGATGTGGATTATGTTTTTGTAATTGGATCGATTATAACGGGAATGATAATTAATCGGCAAAATTGAACTGATGTAATTTTTTTGTCATTATATATACATGTGCCTGCTCTTTTAACTAGAATAATCTACAGAATAATCAGATTTATATAAATTCAATTTTATCTAGTTTAAAAAGGATATGACAATTGTTATTAATCTTGCATGAGAGTACAGAAATAATATAGAAAGTATAGAGACTTTGATTTTCACAATTAATTTTTTAAATCAGAATCAAAGATCGATCAATTGTGACGATTATTGGACAATCGGCGTTCGAGAATCGTGATTTATCTTCGTTTCGTTCACTTCACTTCACTCTTTTCACACATTAGAGCGTTCTTCTCGTTGACATCTGTGATATACTTTAATCGTAGTGTATTTCCTAACGGTAACAGCAAATATCAGAATGAAATCATAACATCAGCAGCAGCAGTAGCAGCAACAACAACAGCAGCAACAAGGAATAGCAACAATTTAAGGATGGTAGCTGACTTTTTAATAAAACGAAAACCAATGTTTCAGTGGCTTTCGTGGAGTAAAAATAGAGAGACAAAACAGAGATAAATAGGAACTCTATACTGTACATACATACACCTACGAATATTCTATACTCTACACTTGGTGTGGTTTATTTTGATACTACCGCGTGCGGTAATATATTTAACGATTGTCGTTAATATATTTAACGAAGTAAATCTAACAAAAAAAAAAGAAATAAGAATAAATAACTCTATGCCTTTTACGAGCGTTGACGAACCTTCGTGCGGTGGTGGTGCCCACGTTCTTTTCTTTTCAGCTGCAAAAGAGCGATCGACGACTCCAACCACCCTCATGTCGAAGGTGTAGTCGCTAAAATCATATTCAGGCGTGCCGGGCACGTCGCATTGCTTGAAAAAAAAAAAAAAATTAGTAGTAATCGTCGACCGATTACATGATCGCATGGTCGATATTATGTTTCATTTAAAATGCCTAATAAAATCTCGAATCGCGTTTTTGCGTTGAGCTTAAGTGGAATTTCTAGTCCAATACTAATCGGAACAGTCGAACTTTATCATTGAGTCTTCGGTGGAGACACTCCGATGCACAGTGATTCCATAGAGTTGCGCTTAACACCAGAATGGCTGAGAATTTGCTCTCTAGAAAAATAGTTTCTTAACATGAGAAAGATTACCTTATATATAGTTAAAAAATATAATATGACTCTATTATCTCTTATTTCTCGAATACTCTAATCAATGATATTTTATAATGCACGATTGAATACATGTGATCGAAATTCGCAGCGTGCCTCTCAAAGCTGAATTATACATTGAATATTACATTTTCTATACTTAATTATTTCTAAAGAGATCGACTTTCACAGATCGAGATGTTGATCATCTCAATTAAAATTATTGTTATACTTCGTGTCATAATGTGAAAGAGAAAGTAAGACTTAAAACTTTTACAAGATCACAAACTTTGTAAGATTTAAAAAGAATATATAGTAAAAAGAATATATAGTAATTCGTGTGACTGTCTTTGCTATTCTGGTGGTAAATCTCAATTTGAAACAACATGGCACAAAATAAATATTGCAAAAATAGACAGAAAACAATGAGCGATTCCAAACTGTTATCGGATCATGCTAAGTCAAATCCAGATCAATCAAATGAGTATGAACGAACGCGAATAAACAACAATAGTACCGTTTGCACTTGAAGCAAGTTGTTTAGTCGAGTTTGTTTGCTTGGTCTAGATCCGGCTTTATTTTAAAGAAAGAACATAGATAATCTCGTATGCGCTTACGTACATGTACACGCGTTTCTTCGGCACCACGACCGGCTCTCGATAGCTCGATAGCGTTAGACGACTGAACTCCGAATTATAGTTACTCTAGACGCGCCGATTACGGTCGTGCGCGAGTTCGCCGATCAGCTGCACACGTATGTCGATAGTCTGGCAGTTGCGTACTGTATAAAAAAAAAAGATACATAGAAACATCGGTTCAAAAGGGTAAAGAAAAAAAAAGTGTTGTTATAAAATTATATGATCGTGCGTATATATATATATATA
>NW_017259192.1:2518173-2543269 GCF_001594045.1 Atta colombica | reverse complement strand
TATATATACACGCATGATATGGAAAGAGGAATGTCGTATCAAAATTCGCAGCGTGCCTCTCGAGTCTGTTCTTCGCCTGTAGAGAAGGCAGTGCATAATTGTCGAATTAATAAAAAATGATAAAACTAAAAAATTAATAAATATAACGAGGAGAAGCGGAAAATCAAGATCGGGCCGCGGTTGGCCCCCCTCCCCCCCTCCCTCCTCCCAAGATATATAATATGCTATTTTAATTACGGTAATGAGATGTGTAACTGGTCGGTGTAGAACCGCCAGGAAAAGTTTTCTGCCTGATATCCTGCGCTTAATGACTGGTGAGATGCGAAACTTTGGCCTCGCTCCACCACATGAAGCCGGAGAGTACGATAAAAATGTGGGGTACGTGTGCGATAGAGAACGCATGATGAGAGATTCGAGATAGCGGAGAGTTCGAAGGAAAAACTAAATATGTACAAATGTAATAAATCGTGCGACGATTACGTTGAACCTATTGTTTTTATTAAGCAATCACTGTCCTGATTTACATTCAGCGTTTACTCGATAGTGTACAGGTAAGATTTTTTGATTTCAAATCGCAACTGATGCTGATTGAGCACATCAACGAGGTCAATTAACGAGCAGCCTGTCAGTTACAATGATAATTTATTGTTATTATTATTATTATTATTAAATTCAATCGAGTTACATTTTATTGATGTGATCCTTTATTGAATTTCATTTGATAAAACTATTATATAAGTTGCCACTTTCTTACTTCAAAAGTGACAATTTAGGTAACATGATTTTCGACTTGTTATTATGAGTTAGATAAACATTATCTTATCATTCATCAAAAGTGAGGTAACTTAATATTATAAAAAATTGTTAAAATCATAATTATAAAGAAATAAAAATTCTTTTAAAAGTCGTTAAAATCGTCACAATTAAGAGTAATTTTTTAAAGAATTGTGAATTAAAAAATAACAAAGATAACATTGGATATATTAAAATATATATTTTTTTTACTGATATTTGATTGCTCAATAATTTTCTGTTACGTTGAATAATAGTTTTTCTCATATTCTGAAAAGACTTTTTTTATTTATGTCGCTTTTGAAGTAAGAGAACAATAATATTTTAGAAAAAATATGATTTTCGTATACTTGATACGTTTCACTAAGTGTTCCATGCACCCGTATTCTGTAGATACATGTGTACTCTGGATTACCACTATTAGAATGTACTTTTACTTCGATTATATCGTATGCTTTTTTTATTTGATTCTATAAACAATTTTTTTATCTCATGTAATTGAAAAGTTAACAATTGAGAACTCCAAAGATAAATGTTAATTATATAAAAGCCTATTGTTCTACCTGAATCTCAAAGTATTGCAACGGCGAACCAGTATTATCGTATGTAAAATTGCCAAATGAGAAAGGCTTCTTATCATCCAAATCTGACAAACCCTAAAATCAATATATATAATATGCGACAGTTGTTTGAAGTACTAAATATGATGTTTGTATGTTTATACATATAATGATAAATACTGATAAGATATATTTGTTAACGATATTACAATATACAAATTATGTATAATATTACATGTATAGTTGTATATCAGCTCACCCAAACAGAAAAATCTTTTGGCGCCGTAGCAGTTTCCCCAGTAGGGGATATCAATGAAGAGATATGTTCAAGGCTAACTCCGGACACGTACACATGGCCGAGTAATCGAATCACCACGCTGCCCCTGTTGCCCTTGAAGGCCCAGCATTCGCCCGGCAAAACGCCGGTCTGGTAAATACATTGGGATCAGAATGTCAGTGATATTAAATATAGTCAGATAACCTGTATCATAGCCCGGGGTGTGTTCTGCTGTTGACAAAGTGGTATGCCAAATAGACTGAGTACAGGTGCACCAATCGAGTATGGTTCGGTATCTCGTATCGAAAGAATCGCACCGCCTGCGGAAAGAACTATGATGATGCGATCAAAAATGTATTCCTGGGTAGAATATCCTAATAGAATATAGTCATAATAACCATAGAACATTCACAACTTCACTTCATTTGTCACTTATAAATGAATTTATGATGACGTTTTTATAATATTATTATCAGAAAGAATCAATTCTCTTTGATTATTATGGCTTCTATGCTTTACCTAGATTATTATGCCCTCTTTTATAATCTTTTTTTATTCCAAACGATCAAGGAAATATCTATTAATGGAAATTATCAAGGAAGCTATTTATGGGAAAAAGATAATTTTGCGATTGCAAAAAAAATGTATTGCATATCTTTGTAACTAATAAAATTATATGATAGTTACTGGGAAAAGTTACAAAAGTACAAAAAGTGCAAGTTATTTTCAAGTAGACTAAAAAAAAGAAATAAAAAGGCCACTTATGCCTTTGTATGTAAGTATCCTACTTACGCATGAAATTGTTAGCAGGTCGCAGCAGAGCGCCCTTTAATTAACATATTCTGTATAAAAAAAACTACGTAAAAATAGACTATTGGATAAAACCTGAACTTTCAAGAGCGTAATCCGTTCTTCCAGTTTTGTCGGCGTCATATGTTTGTAATTCATTTTTCACCATATTTCTAACGGTCTCCGGTGACAAAGCTTTCAGCAAATTCTTCATATGCAGACTCATTTCTGTTGTAACGCGTACTTGTGAGAAATGTTAGAAACTTGCAAAATCATTTGTTGAATAAAAAGATAAAAAAATATAAATATAAAACAATAAAAATAAAAATATAAAAATATAATGAAATAAAATTAGACGCGCGTGAATGATACAAAGAGAAAGGCTTTCATTGCGAACGTTTACGATGTAAATAAGCATAATACATCGCTCTATTTAGTCGATATATTTGATGTCAAGAAAAATGCCACTGCACTAAGTGCAGCATCCGGTCAATATTTATACATCGCACCTTTCTTACCTTCGGACACTTCATTCCTCAGATTGAGAATGGCTTCTGACATTTTTGGAATCACGCTGCCTACTTCCTTCAATTTGCTCTTCAGCTCATCACGCATCTCCATTACGTTCTTTACTTCTAACTAATGCAATTTTTGCAGAAATATAATATAATAAATTTTTTTTTACAATAAAATAAGCGTCAATTATATCGTGTAACAATATTAAAGTAAAAAATATTTACTTTGAAAAAATATTGTGATAAAAAAACAAATAATTACCGAGAGAGTATCCAAATGAGATCTGAGATTTCCCAAGTCTGCCTTAATCATTTTTAATGATGCATTTGCAGCATATTTATCGCAGAGATGGGATACAGATATCGCTAAAAATAACGGAATTCCTTGACATACAAATTAAATTTATACTAAATTTTATAAATCGATCGCATAAAGATATCAAGAAAACCGATCGAAAATTTTTATAAGTTAATTCATTAAAGATTTCGTACCGAGCATTGACGTAATGACACAGAAAGCGAAAGGTTTGATGAGTTTATGGTACCAAGAGGATCGTTGATGGCAATTTGCTGGGACACTCGGATAATTTCCTGCGTTAACGCAACAGAAGGCGTTCCGCGCGCTCATCAGCGTCGTTTCATCACGTAATTATGTCTCTCAGAAAAAATACTCTTAGAAAATACTAAGCTAAGTTGATAAAATAAAATTGTTAGATATTTGTAATGCTTTTTATGCGTATTTTTATTCGTAATATCTTTGTTAGTGTGTATTTAAACTTGGACAGTCATTGACAATCGGCATCGCATATATCTACATAATCGATATATTGCAAAAAAAATGAATCACGATTCAGAACATGTAAATATACAGGGAAGAAAAAAACATGAAAACGATAAATAAATATCAAACAGTTCTGGATTGAAAGAAAAGATTCATTCTCTTTTAATGAAATATTCAAATATATTTTGTCATTCTATTTTCATGTAATTTATTTGTAGGTGTACAAGATATGTACAAGGAATGTAGACATTATAAACAATGCTAAAACGTGTACATATACATGATTTTCCAAGCGAGCAGTTTTTTCGAATAGTTATGCAAAAAATTGTGATCCAATTCCATTTACAGATATTGCATATATTTTTTTAGACGGGATAGAAGAATACTCGTAATACTTGTAATATTACAATGTAATATTATGACTTGTTTACTTCGTATAAATTGCTATGATCTGCTGCAAAATTTAGTACATTTTTTGCAAATAAAATCTCGCTTTAAATAACATGATAAATTGTATATGACAGAATGTTCGTCTGCTTTAAAGTATCTTTTATCTTAGAAATTATATGCATAGAATTACATTTGCAACAATATCTTATACGTAAAGCATAATACTAATAAAATAAAAAGAAAAGATCCATAAAATTATATTTACACTTTGGTGATCACCTAAATCTGATCTTCGTTGATCTTTATTATTAAATAAAATAACAAGATCATGGACGACAGACATATACAAAATGTTACTTTTGTAGTATCCAAATATTATTATTTTTTTCGATACTAAAACTATCTCACATTATGATGTAATATTATACGCTTAACGTCACTATATATTTTTCAGGGCGGCATGTATACGCAAATTGAGTCGAGTTTCAAAGTCATAATCTTTGTACTGAGTTTGCGCTTTTGACAGGAAATTTTTGCCTTCATTAGGATTCTAAAATATGAGACAATAAAATAAGAAATTAATATATAGACGAAAATATAGATGTGTATGTTAAAGTATACTTACGTTATTGCTATTAAGGCTACTTCCTAATTCATACAACGCAAATGCGCTGACATGTTGGTCGTACTCGTCCTTGGACGGATACCTACATTTAAGACAGTTTCGGAAACTTTTAATGGCCGCTTCGGTGTCCCCCAGATAAAGAAATGCTGCGCCTTCAATAAGATCAGTCAAACCCACCATTGGCTCCTCGGAATGATTTTCCTTGCATTCTGATAATAAAATTACATAATACGTAAGATAATAATAATTTTTTGTGCAAAGATTAACAAGTTATCATAAAATATTTAAATCGCATCTCAATTTTTCAGATGATTTCTCGATTTCTATGTTAAATTGCAATTACAAATTGCAATTTTATTGTTTACACATTTTAAAATATAAAACGAATGATTAAAAATTAATCTATTATTACCATGAGATATTTCTCGTAGCGATTCAGTGGAACAAGACGGAAGAGCGTTCCACAAATATAATGACTCGTATACGAGCAACTTATAATACAGAACTGTGTAAGGATGTCCAGTTTCCTTATCAACGATTTTTGGCAGCCTGCGCATGATAAAAACATCGAGTTGCGATTCGTTTTTCGTTTCATGAAACCAAGGAAGTATCTTGCCATACAGCGATAGGAGAACGTCAAACTTTCCATTCGCTCCACAACAAACTGTAACATGATATAAACTGAGTATAAAAAAAAATCTGAATCTATTTATTCAGGCATCGGGGTGATAAGTTACCCATGGCTAAGTACGCGTAGAAGCCCTTGGACCATCTCGACTGCTGTTGTAACTGCAATAAGGATCGATACGCTTCATCGTAGCTCAAGCGTATCACATGGCACCAAGCTACCTCGTGTAAACACAATAGTTTGACTTCCCTCTGAGTTGCAACTTCCACAGCTTTACCGAACGCTTCTAGAGCTGCATCGACATTTGTCTGTGAAACGATTGAATCATGCAACAATGAATAATATTATATTAAAGTCGAAATATATAGAATTGAGAATTCACCCAATTGATACCAACTTATGAAATTTTAACTTATTAACTTACAAAAGTAATAAAACATCGATATTATAATTTCTCTATAATTCAACAATGTAACTATTCATTTACTATGTTATATTATATTTATATCGCAATATCGCTGAGTGCGAAATTAAACATATACATATTAATATTATATTATTTTTAGTTGGTGTCGACTGGCAAATCTGATTCATTAATTGTAAGCATGATAAATTTTTTTTCTACTAGTAACTAGATATTTAAACACATTTGAGTGCGGCATTCATAATCCATTTTATTTTAAGACCATCTTAAATAATGTATGAAGATGCTAATATAAATTAAGTTGTTCTGGTTCATAATACCATATGGTAAGATTGTCTTAAATATATCGACTATGAATAAAACTATGAAAAAAATATTACATGTTTGTATAAAATAAAGTTTGTATATAATAAAAATCTTAATAATATATTTTAAAAATATGATTGAAAGATGAATGAGAATTTAACTGTACAACATAAATTATAAAAGAAATTATAGAAAATAATTTGGTACTCAAATATTAATACCTCCAAACGTTCCATTCTGCCAGCGAAAAAGAGAAAAAGGGCAGAATTCTGGAATTCGGCATGACATTCAGCTATCAACTGCTTCGCTGCTGCGACCCCCGCTTTTACATTGGACCCGTCCAACGCGAAAAATGGACGTACAATCGTATGATACCAAAGTAGAGATAATCTACGACAAAATAGTAACTTATTGACTAACCGTATTATATAGAAAATTTCCCAGAATTATGAAAGACTACATAGATTGAGACAAAATCTTAGAAATTATTAGTTTTTCATATATATATTCGTAGTGAGATGTAGAGCAGCGTTGTTTCTTTGAAAAACTTACATGAAGAGAATTTTTTCTTAGAGTTTACTCTGAAAATATGATAGTTGTGGGACAACATTGTATTTTCAAGAATTATTCAGCACTAAAACTATAATAAAGTATAAAATAAGTTTAATTAATTTTACTGAAGTGCGTAATAAAAATCTTGAAAGTATTATATTGTACCACAACTACCATATTTTCAGAGTAAACTTTAAAACAAAATTCTCTCCGTGTAGAAATCCTCTGCCCTCAAACAACTCTACGTCCTCACTACAAATATCCATGAAAAATTAAGAATTTCTAAGATCTTGTCTTAATCTATATAGTTTTTCTGTATTCTATGTACTTTTTCGTAAACATTTTTTTTCCACCAAAGTTAATATAAACGAGAGTCAGTATACGCCCAATTATAGAAAAATATATTATAGAAAAAAAGATTCGATATAAAAAAGGATAATATTAAATATCATGCTTTTAAGGTACTAATATTTTGCACGTGTTCAATTATTTTAATTTGTAAAAAAATACACTTAAGGGAAAACATTCGAAATCCATAATACACTCACGTAGCGAGTGGTGCGCGCATATCTTCGCCAAGTCGTGCATACATAAGAGCAGCAAGACCAGACTGTCTGTTACCCTCGAAGCCAAAGAAGTGGATCACTTTCAGCACAGACGGTGGCAAAAGACTCACGCACAGTTGGTATACACCGTAACCGAAACTTGCGGCTGACATTAAACGTGTCACCTCCGAAGGTTCCACAAAGCTGCGAAATATATTCTTAATTATTATTTTTAAGTACGACTTGCGCGAGCATAGACCGTGTGAGCGAGGGAGGAAAAAAGCAAAGTGATCAAAGCTAACCACAAATTTCACTTTCGCAAAGCGAATTTATGAAGCAGTGTATGTTTATCAAAATTACAAATCATGTTGATGTGATCGGAAATCCAATCGAGCATTCCGTGAAATGTGTCGATAGGTGCCAACATGCAATGCCTTTCTCTTAGAAGGAGAGGATAATGGGCAAAAGAAACGAGAATTTTTGAGTAAGAAGAAACAACAATTACGGTGTCTGTTGTTCAGACGTGATGCCAGTGAGCGAGAAGAACATTGATAGAGAGCTTCGCAGACCTGATGGTGATGACATGGGTGTCACGTTATTCGTGTAACCGTTGCAGGATGGTATTGACCATTCCGAAGATTCCGGGCTCTGCGGACTCTGCAGAGATGACCCGTTGCTCGGATTGATACAACATGGGCTGATTTCTGTAAAAACGTTGAATATATTTATGGAATATGTTTGTTAAAAACGCTCCATTAATTTATATATAAAAAGTGATAAAAAAAACAATCATATAAGGATTAATTATTCATCGAATTCTTATTAATTCTTTAGATTTCATTTAATAAAACTATAGCTGTTATGATTAAATATTTATTTACAAATCTCACAAAGTTGTTATGATCGAAATTATAATTTGCTGATCTTTCTAATTTTATAAATCTTATCAGAGGTCTTAACGCACCAGTTGGATTTGTACCGAAGGTACGACGATATAATTGCGAGATTTGAGTGTACGCGTGTTGATAAACACGCCAAGCTTTGCGAAGCATCCAACAGCCACGAACGTATCCAGTTAACTCTTGTTGAAGAAACAATGACACAGCTGAGAACACCTGTGTATCTGCTAGAACTATTTGACGCTCTAATTTATTCACATAGTCCTTCTGAAATTAATTTCATAATTAATTCTTTTTTTTTTATTAATCTAATCGTCTCGTGAGTTTACTAAATGAGTATAAGTATTTTTTATGGTGCCTGATACGTTATATCAGTGTATCGATAATCAAAATTTATCGAATGGTATAATGCTAATTTAAATTGAAGTCTCGATACTATACTCAACAAACACTAATTAATATTAACACAAATATTAGTTACAATTTCTTACTAACGTTGTAATGTAATATGTTATATCGTTAAGTAAGAAATGATAACTAACAATTATATGTTAATGTTAATTGATGTTTTTTACTGGATACAAAAATTATATTTTATATGAATTTTAGTTTTTATTATTACGATCAATGATAATCGCCGAGATCTTGCTTGCATCTGATATCAGATGTAAATTAGAAAATTAGAACTAAATAAAATTATAATAAGTTAGAACAAGATCGTTATGTGAATAAATCAATTAGTAAAAATTGATAGGTATAGACGTTGGAATAATAATTCTATATGTAATTTATTTTAAATATATTTACTTCAAATATATGTATGACTATAACGCACCGATTACTTTCGGATTTGAAACACATTTAATATTCATCAATAATTAATATGTATGTATAGAAAGAGGATACTTTGATTGATGGCAAGCATAAACAATATAAAATATTATATTAATAATCCTGCTGTGAGAAAACTTACATCAGTTTCTTCGGCTCTAAACACTTTACTTTTTACAGATTTCAGCCATCCTATATCGCCCGCACATTCTCGTTCCATATCTTTAAGTAATAATGTGGCTTGCTGAAATTTGTCCTCTTCAAAAGTCATCAGGGCATTCTACACAATTCATCAAATGCATTAAAAATTACTATCAACTACAGGCGTTAAAATATTCAAGGTGTGCTTCATGTATTTGTTATAAAGATTATCAAAGCAAAGCGCGCTCATTGTCTCATGATTTTATTATACCGTAATGGAATTGTAGATTACCAATTTTATTTGATTCGTCTGGTCCGAGGTAGAATCAATCAGTATCGATTTTATATTTTTCGATGCACGAACGTAATGTTCGCAATTTATTATTAAAACCTATTAAAGTAATAACATTCTTTCGCGGCCTTGAGAGTTAAACGTACTTCCACAGAATGCAGAATGGAATCGATATGGCTCATCACGCGATTACGTACCATGAAGAGAACAAAACAACGGCCTGCTTTGACATGGAAGCTATGAGGATGCTCAATAAACAAAGCTTCAGCTTCCTCAGTTTTGTTATTCAGCAACAGAGAGATGCCGGTCCTGGCGATTTTCCAGTCCTTCATCGCGTCTTCCGCCATAGTTGTATTATTCCAGTGAAAAAAATTTCAAAAAGCTATTCGAATAAAATCTTTCTCTCGAGACTGTCGGCTACGTGTTCGTCAAATGGAAAGCATCTTTCCACTATGCGGGATTGTCAGTCGATAATTTACATCAAGGTCACTTATTCGTACAAACATACTGATGATTGTTGATTTATTGCTGTTTCAAAAGACAAGTTCAACGGTCGGAAAATATATACATGGTACGCGGAATATATCCTGTACATTTACATCACGAGAGTGCCGCGTTGCGGTCATCACTGATCGATGTGCGATGCATCCTTACCGCATTTTCTCCTTGGATAAGCCACAAAGCAGGAAGAGCTATTTTTAATGTATATTTAAAATCTAATTTTGCTTATCCCAGAATTTTGATTTTTCGACGCAGCAAATTGAGCCATTAGAACGAACCTACCATTCGCATACAATGCGCTTATCTCGATTAGATGCAGATATTTGATCTAATTAAGCTATCAAGTCTTATGCAGTTGTTATATAAGATCTGTCGTCATATATGATCATTTAATCTCTATTGATGCATTCATTTCTCTTTTCTAAATTGTTTTAAAATTAAAATTTATGTACGGAGCAATGAACAGTTGGAATTTTTCGCTGAGTGTGTTGTTCCTCGAGATCTTTGATATATGAACCGAGTTTATTATGCGAATTTTATCTGGATGTAAAATGCAAATACTGATTGCAGGAAAAATCATTTAACGATGCTAAATTTCAATGCCACTTCCGTTTCTTACAAAATTTCGATAATTATCCGACATACTACCATACACTGACATACTACCGGAATAGTGTCACTTTTCGAAAAAACTGTAAACGAACATTGTATAACAAATGCACGCGAATTCCGGCACATTTTCAAGCCGCGAACCGTATCCTTGCCGTGCATCGGGTTGACTAAACTCTGCTGAAGAAACGCAGTGCTGCTGCCACCACTTCCAGACTGGAGATATACTTGTATTATTGATTTTGGCATAGAAGTGCATATTGTAACTCTGAGCGCGCGCGGTAAGCACAATGAGAAAAACAAGAGAAAAAAAAATTTGTCATGAAAACGTAAAAAGTTCAAAGGATGTAAAAACAAAAAATCTGAGATATCAGGATCTTTTCACGCGGTTTTGCTGTGTTTCTAATATTTGTTTGAATTATAATTTTCTAAATATCAAAGCATTATTTCAACATGACACAATAAAAACACATAATATAAGTAATGTATCTCATATATTCCTGTATTTTTTAACACAATCGTAAATTTATATACGAATAGAATTATACAATATCAGTACGTAGAGTCGTGCATATACATGTATTTACAATTATTATCCGGCATTTAATGTCGATGAGAATAAAATTTGTACTCTGGAGTTCCAAATGTAACAGTAATGGTCATTCAAAAGAACGATTTTAACTTTTTAATAATTTTATCTCATTGTAGAAACTTAAGACTATGTATTCTGTACATTTATTTACAATTTTCATTAAATAATTAACAACTATTCCTAAGGGTCATATAAATTCCAGTCCTTCAAATTTTTTATCCATTATTTTATTTTCGGGCATTATTATCGTTCCTTCTATCGTAAAGGCCATGATATATGTAGCAGTATGTCCTTGATATTCCTCAGTCTTTAAAGCTATTATGATAGAATCTTGCGAGCCAGGAAGAAACTTGAAACTCGAAAAACCTCTGATTGGGATTAGATCTCCGATATAAATAACCTATAATGAATTTTAAATAATTATTATTATTTATCAAAATACTAATATTTGATATAATTAAAAACGCACTTTAATGTCAACAAAATTTTCATCTGCAGTCAACATAACATTGCAGCTCATTGTTTCATCCCGTGTTTCATTGTAACGTTCATAGGAACATCTTCTAGGCAAAAAAAACCAGCTCTTATGTATATCACTCCAAGTTCCAGATTCATGTATCATGTAACCTACGCAAAGTATACGTATGATAAATTAATTCGAGCATTCACAAATTATAAATATCAGCATACCTGGATATTCGATGTTAATCGCTTGCCTTAATCGTTTGTAGTAAGAAATCCAATTGAGGGAATGCGTTTCGCCACGTGGTGACACTACTTTAACCCATAACGGATTATTATGTTCAAATTCACCGGACGGTGTGGTCCATTCCTTTCCCATACTGCCAATATATAATTGTTCATCTTTGATAGTCGCCCATTCGGATTTAAAGCCTACATGTAAATATAAAAGTTTAGTAAGAAAAACATCCTCAATAAAGTAACATCAATGTTATAATTTTCTACTCAACAATATAATTGTTACAATGTTATATTACATTTATATTGTTGATGAAAATTATAATATTAATGTCATATTACTGTTAATTTATGTTTAATGTTATGAGTTTTGCAATTTCCAGAAACAATGACAGTATCAAATCGTATAACGAATTCACTTTGCATTACATTAGATTAGTGCATACTACAAGCTGCTATACATGAAATTAAAGATAAGTATAAAAATATATGAATATTTTAAACAATTAAATACTCAATAATGATACTGTCACATTATTTAATAGAACATACATATATTATTTCATTGTCAAATATACATCTACCAATACAGTTTAATTTTAATCGTGATTCACCTAACTCTTTAACTATATTTTTCTAAGAATTAGAAAAAGATGAAGAGTAAGTTGAACTAAGATTAAAGTTAATCTATACTAACAGAAATAGGCAAAAGTTGTTATATCACTGCATTTAGATACTTTACATGAAACAAGCTAATGCGTACTCAGTGTACGAGTGACTCAATAATAATTTACTAAGCAACCTACCTTTGTGATTTTTACCATTGCCATCCATCAAAATAATCCAAGGATAAGCTTGATTGCCTTCGATGAAATATATCATTCCTGTACGATCATCGAAGGACAGCAAACGGCCGTCAAAAGTCACTAACTCTGACAGCTCCATTCCGCGTCCTTTCATAGACAACGACGAAGACAGTATGATAGTTTTATCATCCCATATAACAGATAGAAAATTACTGTTGGGATTCCAATAGAGACTGCCAGTCCTCATAAGACTGTGCCATGTGTCTTTCTTATTTACGAGCTTGGAGTCGTGATCAAGGTCGCTCACTATCGCTATTCTATAGGTAATACCCTTGGAGGTTTTGATGGGTGTCGAGGTAGGATACGTTCGGTTGTATTTGTAGTAACGACATTGTGCCAGAGTCTGGCTTGGCGGCGAGCATATGAAGCCGTGCAGCAGTGGATACAGAAGGAAAAAAGTCGGCACGCTCAGAACCAGAAGAATCAACATCACGAACGGGCCCTGGATGCGAAACGTGCTGTTCGCCACCCGGTAGACGTGCGGGGCGCGCAACGCCTGTCGCCAATCACGCAGATATGACATGGTCATGATCGCCCTGCCGTTCTTTAACCTCGTTACACGTCGTATCACAGATGTGGCATGGACCGTGTCGGTCCGTTGATGTGTTTGACAATACCGATGTAACTCTAACCTAAACGCACCATCTCCGCGTTGCGGTGACAATAGCAGCATTATCGCTGCACTGCACGACGGGGCGTCAACCTAAACTTAACCTAACCTAACTTGGCCATGTGACTGAGATGTAATAAAAGTTCACTCTCTATTTCTCTCCGATAATTCTAGGATCATCTCTGTTACACACAGTGCTTCCCAATATAATACACATGATTCAAGGATCAAAACATGCAAAAAGCAACATTGGCAAGTGAAATCATAGAAATCATTGTCAAAAATCGAGAGATAAGCCGTACGAGTCAACCCCGCGAAATGTGTCAAAAAAGAACCGAAGGGAATGAAACCGAGAGAGATAAAGGGAAAGATATATAAAACATTTTTTGAATTTTATATATATATATATATATGGGGATTTGTTCCTAATGTAATTAATTATTTGTTCTTAATATTTAAACTTTTTTCTATGTGTTTTATGAATTGTTATGGTGTTTTGTTTATGTTAAAATAATTAGAACCCTGATGAAAATAAAGTCGGAGCGTAAATCGGAAATGGGAGAGTAACAGAAGCGTGAACAAAACTTCTAGAAGGCGAAAATTGAAACAATGAAATGTAAAAGAAGCATTTACGCTTGTTTCAATTTTCGCCTCCTAGAATTTTCGTTTATGCTTTTGTTTTTCTTCTTATATTTGACTTTTAATTCGACTCTAATTTTTATTTTCATCAGGAAAGCCAAAAGTAATTTAAAAGTAATTTAACCTCGTTCGGAATGTACATGTCAATAAAAATTAATAAATTTGCAGTTATCATGAATTTTTAAAGATGATTACACTTCGAATTGATCAAGACTAATGTTAATCTCATATAATTATTCTTCTAAAGAAAAACTGAATTTGTTGGAAGGAAATCTGAAATTTTGAATAGGTATGGGAATAGTTAGAAGGTAAATTTTTAGATAACTTGTAAAAATTTGAAATTATCTGAATAATCGTAAATAAATAAATAAGTTTAAAATTAAAATCATATCTGTATTGACTATATAAATATCTCTATTCAGGAATATGTGTGATAAAAAAAAAATATATTTTTAGTAATAAATAAGACAAATTTTTAAATAAAGTAGAAATGAAGTAAAATATTAGAAATATTCAAATTAATGATTTATCTACTAATGATTTATCTACTAATTATTTTAAACATATATTTTATTGTTATCTTAACAAGAATGTTTCGACAAAATTTTCGACTGTCCTAAGAAAACATATCGTTTATACAGCTACAGTTGCAGTAATAAAATAAATAACAAAAATCGTATTTTGATTGCAGAAATATAATGTAGAAAGAGATAACATTGTAGCGTAATGTATAATTACAATTTAAGAATTGCAAATTTATAGTACAAGTTTTAGAAATTTAGATAATTAATATTAGAAATATTAATATTAAATTAAAAATATTTGAACATTTATTACAATATTAATGATATTCATATTATGTAAACAAATATATATTTGGATTATTCTACACTTCGATCTTTTAACTGTCGAATCTCCGCAATTATGGTGAAAACGCATCGCTAGGGGTCCATTAATTAGCGTCGCATCGGCGAGCGTAACGACGGACGTGCGTGCACGTTCGAATCGTCGGCATGGGGTCGGACCGACGAACTACGTTGGCGGAATGAATCCGAAGGGGGCGTCGGTAGATAGCAGGGGGGAGAGACGCTGGGGATGAATCGGCGAGGGTGGCAAGACTTGCAGTCAGTCGCGTTACGCGTTTTCCGCCGACAGCGTCGGACGATGTCGTCGTATTCGCGCGACTGTAAAAATCAGGCCCTCCGTCGCGGTTGTAAAAATCAGGCCCTCCAATTTTCGGTTCCGCTCTGATTTCATTTTCGAGAAATAGCACGCCGTTTTTCGCGCCGTCACGTGTACAGGTGCAACCCCCCTCCCTCCCGCCCCGGGAGCACCTTCGTGCGCGCTCGACCATAACCGAACGCGATCGGCGCCGCGTCGCGTCGCGCGGCAACCTGTATTATCGATCGCGCGAGCGCGCGTGTCTGCCGCGTGCCGCAGTCCCGCATGTCGCGTTCAAGCTGATTGCGAGCGTGGCCGATACGGATCACGCGCGCGCGCACGTGTGTGTGTGTGTGTGTGTGTGTGTGTGTGTGTGTGTGTGTGTGAAGGAATTACTAATTTCACTGTCTCTCTCGCAAGCTCACCCGAGGTTTTACACGACGAAGCACCGACGTGTCCGAACTGAATCTGTTGTCCGTTGAGATACGCGCCGCGTGTTTGTCTCCCGATACATCCCCGACTGCGTCGTCGCGGTTCCACGCGTGATTTAAAATTGTATGTGCATACTAGATGATGCCACGTAGCTGTTACTTGAGAATACGTGAGATCTGTTCGCGTTATTTAAAATCACGAAAAATGTTTGTACTTAAAGTGGGATAAGTATATATTCGGCCGTTGAGAAAAGAAAAATCGGAAGTGCAAAAAATGCAACATAAACAGATTAGTTCCACGCACAACGGTCTATCGGATGCAATCGAGGTGAATACTTGATCTGTTACTCGTTAATTTTAATGACAGACAAAATAGTTTCCGTTATCGACGTCAATATTCTTGCTTCGAAAATAAAACACTGCAGCGGTTGTGCACACAAATATTTTCGTAAAAATCAGAGTATCATGAAAAAATCAAAAAACGAGAAGTTAGCTTAATTCGGATTACGTTTCAATTTTTAATATCACGTGATTGCCGGCGGGAGCATCTTGAACGTGTCACGTGATCTCCAGTCGACGAACTGAACTGTCGCGTGCCGGCCGGCAGTCTGTCTGCGGCGATGTTCGTGTTTTATGATTTTTAATGCGATTTTCACGCGTGTGTTGCATCGTCTGCATCGTCTGCGTCGTCGAAATCACGCGATTCCGCATTCCGGGATTGCCTGGTGTTGAATGTGTTTGTGAATTGCGTTCGTGAACGCAATCGTAGACTTCGCTCGTCGTACCAGCTCGCGGCCGTACACAACTTCGAAATGCGCCGCCAACGAGATGCGAGGTTATGACGCTGCGCTCAAGGATGCACATACCTTATCACACCTGTTCGCTTCTGGATTATCTCGTCAGCGGCGGATGACCCTTGTTGAGCGAAAGGTAAAACACTCGAATATATCATTAATTTTGATGCGCTCAAGTGACAAATTTTTTTTGAATTATTATGCGCATTTTTAAAAATAATTTTCAGAAATAAGTATTGTGAGAAAGTTTATATCGTTTCTTAAAATTTTCCATATATAATAAAATTCCATATATAAATTTTCCATATATGTGAATTCTACTCTCCAAATTTTTTGAAGTGGCTTCTCACTCTATAAAGGATGAAAATTGAGCCAGTCTTGAAAAAGGCTTCAGTCTCCAAAGTGATATTTATTAAATTATAGAGTGAGATGTTCTAAAATTTCTAAGATTTCTTATTCTGTAATTTCTGAAAAACATTAAACTTTTTCTGATTTTATAAGATCCATCAGAATCCATTAGAAATTTTTTATAAAAATAATGTATTTTAATAAAGTAAATAATGAATTCAGTATATATAAAGAATTCTAGAAAAATTATGTGTATAAACTTGCTCAATACTTTTAAAAAGTATTCTAATTAAAAAAATTTAATCAAATTTCTAAAGAAATTATAAAATTATTCAGAAACTCTAAAATTTATATAAAAGTTTTGAAAAATTTTATGAAAATTTTGAGAAAAATTTGTACCAGGGCAATCGTGAACATTTTAAATGTTGGATAACAACGTTCGAAACTGAAATATAATTTTTAATAGCGCTTGATTTCATTATTAGCATTTACATGTCAGAAGTCATTTTGACGCTTATTTACGATAAGAAATACACATATAACGTGAATCATACGAGTATACGAGTATGAAATAAATTTTCTTATCGCGCGAAACATAAATAATCGGAATTATATCAATTTCTACAAAGATTACGCCAGCATGGACGCGAAGTCTGGGAAAAAATCGTTATAAATAGAAAGCATTGTTTTGAAAAAAAATTTAAAAGTGAGCATGATTAATAATTATAAGATAAGATTAGAACTCAAATAGTTTATAAAATTAAATAAAAAATTTTAATTAATTCTTTGCAATTTCTTATAACATTTTTTTTTAATCATTAATCGTTTTGAATACCTATCTTTAATAATGATGATATTTTATCGAAATAATAAACGAAAACCTCTTGACTGAAAATTTATTCTGCCTTTTTCTTATACATATGTATGATAAAATTTGCGTATCTTTTAACTCTACTCTATGTACTCTTGCTGTTGTTTACCACAGATACAGCTGAAATACTTCATAAAACGAAATGATTTGATGGCATTTCACTCAGGGATGGATTTGTATTTTTTTCTAGGATGGAAACGTAAAAAGTGAACATTTTTTTATGTATTTATGTCAACGTTTTGTGAACATTGCAATTCACTCATTAGAGCGAGAAGCACATAATATTGCATCTCTCGTCCTGATGTAATCTGCAATTTTCACGAAACGTTGGCATTTAACAATGTATCAAGCTATGAAGATAATCCGCGAACTGCTTCTTTGATATATTTGTTCTTTCCATCATAAAGAATCCAACTGTGATCTGGATATTGATTGTATAACTTTTTCACAGAACAGAAAAGTGAATATTTTTATATATGTATATATGTACATACATAAAATTGGCAAGTTCATTCAAAAGTATTTTAATAAACTTCGGCACTGTATTCTTTAATACGAGTGAAAATTCGAATGTATTATATTGTTTTGCGGAACACTTCTCACAACACTATATAAACTGAACAAATATATCAAAGAAGCTACGCAGTTTGCGGATTATCTCCATGGCTTGATACATTGTTAAATGCCAACGTTTCATGAAAATTGCAAATTACATCAGGGCGAGGATGCAATATCGTTGCTTCTCGCTCTAATGAGTGAATTGCAATGTTCACGAAACGTTGGCATTTAACAATGTATCAAGCCATGGAGATAATCCGCAAATCGCATAGCTTCTTTGAAGAAAATATTCATGGAAGGTTTAAAAGAAGGAATTATAATTAAACAAGAAAATATGTGTAAAATCGATATTTCTAAAACGAGTGTCTTGTTTTAGAAGAAAATGCGCTCATTTAATTTGAAATGAATTTTAACAAAGAAAATTATTTTATTTTTCTGTATGGTCATACTTTCATATTAAAAACGAATATATTCTGCCACGTGGAATACACACGTGCATTTATATGGATTCTAATACATATAGACCTTTACGTGGATCAGTACGCTTAGTAACATGGCAAGACTACTTGCCATGTCACGTCTCGAGACTGACTTTTGACGCGTCATACAAATCTTACAAGCGTCATGTATCAACGTTGGACGGTAATGCAACTCCACGATGGGGTGAGCTGTAAAGAGATATGTCTACATTATAAGGGGAATGAGTCAAGATATCTCTACACTTCAAGTGGAATAATAATCTAGACGGAAACATTTTAGACTGATTAAAAACTGCCTGAATTGATTTTACAGAGACTTTTCATTTATAGAATATTATTTTGTTCATATTATTCTGTTAATTATTCTGTTTCATGTTCCATTCCAATTAAATAATCAAAAGAAAAATCAGGTTTCATGTTGAAGTATTCTAGTATATCTCTTCGAGATTTCTTTTTGGCTAATAAAAAACTCACCTATTTTTCGTGAAAAATAAAATTTCAAATCAATCTATTTTTCTCTCGAAACTCGGTATCACGGTTGTAAATCATCAATGGAATTTTTTTCCAAGCTACTACTTCGTGAAATCAAGGTTGATGACCTAACGGTTGTCTCGAACAACCCTCGAGTTTTGTGCAACACATCTACGAGATATCGTCGAGGCACGAAGAGAACTAGATAAGGGGAGAAGAGGGCATGTGTTGGGGGTGCGGGTGGTTTTGCGGGGGTCGAGATGACGCTGTGGGGTAACTCACGCGTTGACGTTCGCCCGAGCAGAGGGTGGCTCGCGTGGGCATCGAAAGAAGAGTGCATGATAGGATGAGAGAGAGAGAGAGAGAGAGAGAGAGAGAGAGAGAGAGAGAGGCGGGGGAGATGGATAAAGACAAAGAGGTGAACCGGGATGTTTGGACTGCTTGGGATGCACTATGGTTATGGTTTTGTGACTATTGAACTCTGCAGTGTTTTACAGATTATTAGATTGTATAGAACGTCCGACTGTACAATTACTTATATAAACGCGAATATTTTATAATTATATTAATTTTAAATAGAAATTATTTTCAAACAAGAAATATAAATGAAGATATTGCATAATGCAAATAAATGAATTTCAATATTTTCTTATCATATCACTATTGTGAACTAATTTAATTTTCTACATCTTATTTTAATATGCTAATTAAAGTATTATATAATATATGCAATTTATAATCTGATGATTTGTAATCTGATCAATTTATATCTTATCATTCAAATTAACTATAATTTTACGCTTTTCAATATTTGATAATATCAATTAATTTAGCTAAATTTAATGGAAATCTGATCTTCTTGAGGGTTCTGAATAGTTGTTCAATTATTCCATCGAATGTTACCTCGACCTGAATTCATATAAAAAAGTTATCAGTGCATGATGGGAACGAAAATTTAAAACTTCATATACTTTCAGATACTTTTTATTTTCATATACTTTTTATTTTTAATTGGCACTTTACTTTTTATATTTTTTAATGTTAGGAATTCTAGAATCAGAGATCCTTTTTGAAGAAAATTCAGAACACTGTTTTTTATACTAACATTTAAAAAATCATTCTAAAATTATGCGATTAATTTTAATGCTAAATGCTTGATGAAAGCAAACGAGAGTTACTTCTTGCAAAGTTGTTGCTTAACATAAGCAATATATTTTGGATAAGTGCGATTGCAATCTGTGTTTTAATGCTGTGGCATGTCCCATGTATACTGTGCATGCGCGAAGGTTGGCACGTTCCCAGACCCATCGATGCATTGCTATGGAAACGGCACCGCTGCTGTACGTTATGCTATATCGTCACATTACGCCGCTTTAGAACGACAGGCTAGTTTCAAGGGCACTGCTCTATCGTGCCTTTAAGGAGTGCAAGGACGATCAATATCCCCTTATTTCCATCATTCCCATTAGTCTGCTGAATATCTTCTCATATCAGCAATTACGTACATAAACGATTACATTATTCTCTCCAAAGTTGATTCAGAAGATCCGTTAAGCAGGATGTCGCACATTTATCTTCTATCACATTTTTTTAAAAGAGAAAATTATACATTTCTTCATTGTTTTTAAATGTCACGATTATCTGATTTGTGTATGAAAATAAGTTAATGAATTCTAAATAATAAATGCTCAAAGCAAAAATATTCCATGCCAGCTCAATGTAATGCATTTAATAAAAAAATAATTCGACTACGCTTGACATTTCCTTGCCGGGATTGTGAAGTGAGATTGCGTGTGTGGCTGAAAGCCAATTGTTATGCCTGAAGGTACTCGTTCGAATGACAATGCAGAAAGTGTTGGGGAGGTATTTATGTGGCGTCAAGGCGAAATCGATCGCTTTAAAAGTGGCACGGTTTAGTATGTAGCCCCTTTATATTTCAGGAAGCATGCGGAAGAGAGAGGAATGAGGAGATTCACCCGGTGACCTCGTGCCGCGCACGGTAATGCTACTGGCAAACGGTGCTTCTATACCGACCATCGCCGGCGCTGTCGAGGAGGAAGAGGAGTACGCACGCAGCGAGGCAAACAGCGTGCATTACGATGGATACGTTACTGATCACACCGATCTGGCCTCGGAGGTCGATATCGACGAATCCGAGTACAGACGGGAGTTGCTTAATGACGTGAGTTGTTGTTCCAAAATCGCTAGATGCCATCATTGGAAATAAACCATTTAGTTATTTGTCATTTTTCTAATTATTTGTCAAATTAATTGTCATTTTTCTAATTCACATCATTTATCATAATTAGGTCCATAATCATATGTCCATAACATTTTTATCTTGTTTTTTTTTTTGAGACATGAATGAGTAGATTTTATATTAAAATATTGATAGACAATTAACTTTGTTCATATGCAAGGCATCTTTTTGATATCAATTTTGAATATGATGATTAACATGAATTTCTATTAAATTACAGAAATGGCGAATGCTCTTCGACAAGGTGTGTATAATTGCATTGCTTTAAGTTTAATATTTATCTGTTTTTGGTGAACTAAATTTCAAATTTCAATCACTATTCCAGTTCGATCCGGAAGGTTTTGGAGAGATACCGCTGGAGGACTTTCTGACAGCCTTGAAAAGCCCCGAATGGAAGGCAGAGATACCGACGAACAAACGTGACATACTTTTAACCAGGGCGAAAGAGTCGCGTGTTGAGGCAGTTACTTTCCAGGACTTCGTCAATGTGGTGAGTTTATAACTCTATTATTGCATGCGTGTGACAATTACCTTATTTCAGAAATGCGATATATGACATAATTTCATACAATGTAATATTACGCAAAAACAATAATAAGATTTACTAGCGTTTGTAAAATCTGAAAAACTTATATTATTAATTAAACCGTTTATTCACATTTTTGTAAAGATTACATTTAAATTCAGAGTTAAAAAAAAAGATTTATATTAAAATCTTTAGAGCCTGTGAGTATTGAATAGTTCGGTACATGATATAAAATACATTTATTCTTATTCTAATTTTAAGAGAAAATTTAGCTGACGTTATCAGATTATATAGATTTTCATTCATTTTTTATTATTACATTTATTTTATAAAAATTTTAATATTGTTGGATGTTTGATTTGTGCACGGATGGCAAGTTTTCGGTCAAATGTGCTTCGTAAAAGCAGATGGTTCTGCAGTATGCTGCCTGCTCGACTGTGAAACACTCGCTCGATAGGGAAGAACAATATAAAATCGTTTTTTTAAATTTTCTTTTACATTGTTTCCTAGCACGTTTTTTTCTTAATTTGGTTTAGAGACAGAAAATATAAATTATATTAATATCAAACACTACGATGCAACAGTATCTTATTAACAGAGACTTCATTTATCTTTCGTTAACTTAACAGAAATCTATTTTGCACTACGTGTTAAATAATAACAATTTATGTGCATAATAACAATTATATATTTTAACAATTTAATTTTTTTACATTTCATTTCTTCAAAAGAGACAATACGCATAGTATAAACAAAATATAATAAAGCAGCAGGAATTTTCTGAAATGTTTAACAAGCATATTTAATTGATATTTAATATATGTACATAAATATATAAATTTTATAAAAATACATAAAATAAAATAAAATGACTCCATTTTTATTTCATCTTTAAAATGATTGATTGCTAAAGGGAGAAAGTACATTTATTCCTTATTTTGAGTAATATCATCTTATGGTCAATATAACTTTATTCTAGATGGAGTCACATTCAAAATTTGAAAGAATTTTTATTTATATGTAAATAGAATATTTTTCTTCAATTAAACAATCTTTTTATGTGTAAAATTAATAACGAAACTTGGATATTTTACAAAAAAATCTAATATTTTATATTCTAAATTTTGGTATATAATTTCATAGAATATATTTATCTTTTCATAATCATACATCATTTTTGTATAAAATAATAAGAAAACAATTTATTGTTCAATTCCGCGAATTTTTCTGCAACATATATACATATATATTTTTAAATAATATATCATTTTTTGTATAAATTAATTTTTCCCATTATTATGCACATAAAAGGAAGATAATCAGAATATATAAATGCAAGATATAGTTATTTTATAAATGTTAGAAAAAAATATAGATGTTCTGTTGCGATAATTTTATTTTTTTATTTCTATATATAAATTATATAGAAAAATCGAACTATGAATATAGGTTTTTCTTAAAAAAGTAAAATAATTTTTAAATCTAGGAAATAACAAAGTTGTATTTGAACATGTGCCCTCGAAATAGAACAATTTTGATTTGAAGCATTTTGAAACATTTTAAGCTAATCTCTAAGATATTTGAGAAATCGATGGAATTGTTATTCATGCGGGATTATCTCCCGAATTATCTAGATTGTAGATAATCAGAGCGCGATATAGTTGATACACATACACACACACACACACACACGCGCGGGCGCGCGCGCGCGCTCACGTATGTACACGCATGTGTCTCTTTATATTTTCCTCTCTGCTTTGTGCATGCTACTTATATCGCATATGTTTCGTTTGAGAATCGAGATGGAAAATTTGCGACACAATATAATCTGCTTAAGAGGCCGCGTCGGAATTTACATTGGAGCACACTCGATTTTCATCGGTTTCTGCAAAAGCCGGATCGCGATCGTAGAGATGGTCGACGAAGAAGGTTTACGGTAGTTAAATGATGTTATTCTAACCGCGTCGGAATGTCTTATTGTCCGTCTATTTGTCAACCTGAAAAATGTGGGCTTCGGCCCGGATTTCACTGATCCTACTAAACGACAATGACCGCGGGCAAGGAAACGCGGCTAGAAACTGACAGATAAATATCGGCACAATGATAATCTCAACGTTTAGAGGCACAGCGCGCCGACGGGTGGGCTTTTGTTCGCGCTTAAACTCGCTGACAAGTTTTTGGTGGTTTTCTACACGAGCTCCCTTTCGCTCGTGATCCCGGGAAGATAAACGGGTCTGACGTTGAGAGGCGGAAAATTGTTCACATATCGAAGCGATCCAAAATACGCGAGCTAAACGATGCGTAAGAAGAGTCTCGACGGGACTTGACAAAATCAACCGTAAGATTTTTTGTCATTAACTACGCAACAAGAATAATGTCACTGTCCTCTGAATCATATCTCTGTATAATTTTAATAAGATTGCTAAATGCAATAGCAGGGACTTTCGGTCCATCTTATCGCTTTAACGAACAAATGTGGCATAAGCCGTCTTTTAGAAATTGGCTTGAGATCTATTCTTCCGTAAGAATTTACAAGAAAGCAGTAGATAGTCTATACAACTTTCTACGGAATAGACGGTTGGAGACATTCTGTTTGAGACATTAGATAAAGTTTTGTAAATTAGAAAATATAATGAATTTTGGCTGGCGATCAGTGATGAAGACTAATATCTCAATTTATTGCGAATGTAAATTTAGAGGTAAGGTTCTCCGTGTGAAAAAAATTAATAGCTAGGTAGACAATGTAGATCTATCCGACATCGCGATTCTTATATTCAACCATTTCGGAAGGGATGTACTTCTTTCGTGACTCAGAGATTCTTGATTTGTGCAACTTGAACAGGCTATCTTTTTATACTCTTAGTTTTACAACACTTTTTGTTCATTCTATACATAAAACAAATACATAAAACAAATATGGTGATTTGAAAACTTTAATTGTTAACATGGAATCTGAATTGATCATTCTTACATGTTGTTTATATAAATACTATATAAATATTTATTTATATATAGAAGTTTTATAATCTTAATAAATTTAATCAAAGATGTTGTAACTTTTCTTATAACACAAAAATATTTATATCGTAAACCCTTTTATTTACGCGTTCTCACGCCCCATCATTATTATTTATATATACCATGGAATCGAGAGAGGCCTTTTTTGTCATAGGCTAATCCGATTTAGCTAGTTTCTATGGCATACCTGCTTTATATTGACAAAATTCATTTGAGGATTATCGACTGATCCTCGTTTTGTAAATACTTGATCCGAAAAGGAGACCACTAGATTTCTTTCCTCACTATACGATTTATCTCGGAAGTATTCATAATA
>NW_017259192.1:2502136-2518073 GCF_001594045.1 Atta colombica | reverse complement strand
TATATATATATATACGTAAGTAATAATGAATTAACAAAATTTATTCCGCTAAATTAAATAATTTAAGAAAAGAAAATTTTTGCAATGATAATTAAGTTGCTTTATGCAGTTATTTTTGCCAACATAGAAAATACTATAATAAGATAATGCACTGAAAGCATAATTTACTAAATATTTTAAGACAACAATTGAATAATTCTACAATACTTAATAACTTTATTGTCACATTGTTATTTTTATGTCTAACATTGATTACATTTTCAAAAGTAACTATCATTTTTTCGTAACAATTCAAAATATAGGTATTATAAATATAGGTATTATAAATTTAGTATAAGTTTCTTCTTAAGCTTTTAAAATTTCAAATTTAAATACATACTTTGAAGATTCACGTGTTGTCAGCCGCAGAAATCTTTGCTTCATTTTACCGCGGGATGTAATATACTATAATAGGATTATACCTGCAGGTGGCTGAAGGCAGTAGCAATTATTCAGAAGCAAGGAATCGCAAGTATTCTCGGTACGCTGCTATAATTTATGGTTGGCGTTGCCAAATGGCGGCAACTAGGATTTCCTCGCTTGTACCGCATATTGCATTGTATAGCTTATGTACATTTATTCTGCACGATCACATAATAATTTCATTTATCATTAATATAGGCATGAAAATTAAAATATCTAAAAATAACGTTTAAAAAAATTTTATGGTAATAATTTTATGGTAATAACATTAAAGTCAAGCAGGACTTAACATGCAAAAATTATTGAAATTTGAATTTCTGAGATATTATATACATTGAAAAAAAGATTAGTTGTTACAACAATTTAGATAGTAAAATATGGTATAGAATTTTTATATGGCTGCAGCAATCAGTTTTTGATTGTAGCAGCAAATTTTTAGTTGCATTAGCTTATCGAATTATATATTGACATTGCGGATAGGCTAACGCAACTGAAAATTTGCTGCTACAATCAAAAACTAATTGCAGCCATATAAAAATGCTATGCCATATTTTACTGTCTAAATTGTTGCAGCAACCAATCTTTTCTTTTAGTATACTTATATGAATATAAATATTCAAAATCATTTTTTAAAAGAAGCTAATATTGTATTCTGTATGACGAACTATTTTATACTGTAAGAGACAGATTAAAGAATAAATAATTTGGTAATAATAATGAAATAAATATCTATAAATATTCGTTTAATGTCACTAACTTTTTATCATTATTGGTTATCTTTAATTGCTACTTACACTACAAAGTTTTCGACTGTTTTATTTTTGAATTCCTTTGTTGGGCCATTTCCACAGCATGTTTGCACGGTTTGTCGCAATCTCTTGATTTTTAACGACTCGTACGGTCGATTTCCCAGCGGGCGGCTTGTTCAACACGCGATAAGATCGAATTATCCCGCCGTGCACCCACTGCCCCGTTTCGCCCGTTAAGTGCACGGCCATTTGAACTTTAGCTCGTACTTTGAGTGTGCATACACGAAGGCGGAATTCCTGAGGAGTGAAAGAGAAATACGGTCAATGGAAGGAGGAGGATTCGTGCCGAAGCTGCGATTAGCAATTAGTCCGGACGGAGGTGGTCACTCCATGTTTGCACAGCGCGGAACCGTTAATTAGCGAGAGAGAAAGAGAGAGAGAGAGAGAGAGAGAGAGAGAGAGAGAGAGAGATACGGTTAGCGCAGAAATGGATTGGAGCTAGAGTGATAGAGGTAGAGGACGCTCTGTCGGCGCTTAGGTGGCCTTTGCCAGAGTTTCGGCAAGTCGTTGATTCTCGTACGATCGCGGTGGTCCTTCGTCTCTTTCTGTTCCTTTTCTTCCTTTTTTCTTCTCGTGTCTTCTCCAACCCCCTACTCTGTGAGGTAATTTTTTCCTCACTCCCCGCGCGCCACCGGCTCGCCGCCCTTTTGCTCTTCCCGGATATCAATTATGTCCGTGGGCCGCACGTTGCGACGGTGGACCCACCGGTGTGTGTCTCTCACCTCCATGAAGGGGGCCCCGGTGCTCGCCTCGTTATCCCTCGCCGTGGGCGTCGAAATCCCTGTGTAAGGTCTCTCAGGAGCTACAAAGTGCAATTTAAGAAAATCCTCTCCTCTCTCGTCTCTACGGCTCGATCTCGTTACACCCTCTCGTCTTCGTTTCTACTTCGCGTTCCCTCGTTCTAGCGATAAATCCCATAACAGTCGGTATTCTTCAATGCCTCCGACGACTTTCTTTTTTGAGCCGCTCAACTGTTAACGTAACGAGTAAATTGAAATCTTTGTAACGTGAATTTAAGAATATTGCGTTTTATATAAAATACTGTGCAGAATATCTATCAAATTTAATAATTCTTTATTTTTTGCATAAAACAATATAGGAAATTATGGCTTCAACGAATTAAATCATTAAACAGTTAAAAATGCCAGTAAAAGAGTTGACACTTTCGTAAAATATACCACTTGCAATATTCTTACGTTATAATCTACGTAACACGAGAACATACTCATGATATTTTTCGATAGTAGTAGTGAAAGGATTGTCTTTTCGCTCTCTTTGTTCCGTTTCTCCGCTATCGTGCAAAAGGACGAAGTATTCCGCGTGAGGCGGACCGACCTACGACCCCATTTATACACGGGGACCCCAGACGGGACGTGTGATTCATAATATTAGATTTGAGTCGAGACCGAATAATGTAAACGCCACGTAGCAGGGCCTTATATACATGAGTGTCCTGTTGGAATAAGCGCAAGAGGCGTCACGTTGGCGGCGAATGCAACAACGTTGTGGACGATGCCAACGAAGACGACGACGACGCCATCAGGAACCCCGCAGCCACCCACACCCACGTCGGCCCCTTAAATCTCCATTCTCAGGCGCGCCTCGATCCCTTTGAGCCTCCTCTATGCCCTCTGACAACGACCCCGGGATCCTTCGTTCTGCATACATGTAAATACGTTCCATCCGAAGGTAATTTAAACGACGACTATCTTTCGTTATTCTTACATCTATGTGCATTTTAAATGTATATAAACGTTGCATTATTAAATCTTTGAAAAATACGTTCTTTTATTAAAAACGTAATCAGTTTTGAGTTTCTTTTTCTCTGGGCTGTTCGCAAAGTTATTCATTTCAATTATATACTCCAATTTTCAATAAGTTTCATCTTTATATTATCGTATTTCAAATTTTAGCTCAAAGATATTCGGCGAACGCAAACTAATATTACCTCAATGTTATAATTTTTCACTCAATAAATATAATCTAACACATTGTACACACAGAAAAAAAAGACTATTCTTAAATCACCATAATATACTTATATATAAGCAAAAATATTGTAATCTTGCTTTAAAAATTTTAGTCTTGAATGTGTATTGATATAAGATTTTTAATTGAGCAAGTCTTGAATTAAGTGCAAAGTATTTGCATCAAAACAAATTTAATCAAATCAAGATTGATATCTTTGAGGCAAGATTACAATATTTCTGCTTATATATATTATATATATTATATTAATTTAAGAATCGTCTTTTTTCTGTGCACAGTTATAACATATTATTGAGCAGAAATGATGACATTGATATATAACGTTATTGTTAATTTGTGTTCTGCGAGTAACAATTAGATATATGTCAGAAAGTCACGTATTTATTTAAACATAAAATATGTTTAAATATATTTTAAATACTTTTACGTGACTCTTCTTCGTTATTCTCACGAGTAACGGCAAACTCATTAACTTCGTCAAGCGTGAAGTCTCACGCGTCCGGGATGATACGTCATCATTGTTACGATTATAAAGGTAGATTTGTCACTCGAAACTAATTGTCCGGTAGAGTCTTATAGTTACTCGGTTGGCGTGTATTAGTGCATCAGAGCAGTAACGACAAGATTCCCCTATTAGAGGCAATTGGCTCACACCGTCCCGTTAAAAGCATTTTTAAATATGCGAGCTTATCTATGCGGATCGAAGACGCATGGTTAACGACTCCGTTCACATACCTTCCCTCCTCTGGCATACAAGAACGATCGACATAATGTCGTTACAGGCTTCCAGGCGACGGTATCCCATCCTGAGAACATTCGTTTCGTACGTAGCCACGGCGTAACATCGTCAAGGATCGTGGAATTAAGAGGAGATGTATTCTCCGCCGTCATTACGTCTCCTCGTTGGCGCGTTATCGAGTCGCCTGATCTCGCTCGACTACACTTCATCTCGCTCGACCTAAAAGTCTAAACGACTTCTAATTAGGGGGACAGTCGAAACAAAACATGCCCAATCTCGGCAACACTTGAAATAAGTTACACGGGTCCGACGAGTCGCATACCACCTCGAGTACGACGGGCGAGCTACGATTTTCCTGCTTTCTTTTTTTTGCGGTCCGGTTGATATCGATTTTGTTGTGCGACATCGTTGTCTGATATTCCGTGACGCGTTTTTTATTTAACGAAAATATTGCTCCATCTCGTTTCACGCGTTCTTTCATCTCACAATTTATATGTTGCCGCTCATATTTATCGTATTCAGAGAAGGAATTTCTTAGCTTTAATTACGCGTACTTGATGGATTGAAGCCAAGTTTGCTCGTTGGGAATTATTATTCTTCGTGTACCGGAGTTCGTCGATATTTCTACGTGTGCAGAACGTATTGTGCACGGTGGATTAATTAGCGCTTCTCGGAAGAGTATTTTACGACTGACAAGCCAGACGTGCGCCGCTGGCATATTATCTGTCTCTTGATCCCGCAACACGATGCTTCTCGAGAAATAATTTGCAAGGTAGACAAGTCGCTTGCTTAATTATTATCGCATGTATCGGCCACTTGCCTTGTGCGCTGCCAACCAAGATAAATCGAGGGGATTCGCCGCTTCGAGATCTTTTTATTTTTTTTAGAGATTCATCGTTTATACGATAGCAAGAATGTAGATAAAAGGACTTATTTACAATCCAAATATCCAAATATTCCGTTTGGAGCAGATTGTTAAATTGTGAAACAATTAGTCTACAATTAGTATCAAACGTTGCATTCAATAATTAAAATATATCATCATTAAAATTTATTAATTAATAAACTATATATAGGTTATAAAAGGTCTACATATTTCTAAAATTTTATTAATGTAAATAAATTTATTGATGTAAATAATCAAAGGCCTAATCAATTTATTTCTTGATTGGAATTAATTTTTATAGTATACGTTTTATAGCATACGTTATAGTTTCAGGAAATAAATTTCTCCCAATAATATCCAACAGCTTCTGGCTATTATAGTTGCTGTTAATAAAGAATTATATTGATTGTAATTAATCACATAATATGATATTGGTATGATATTGGGTCTCAATCGCAAATTTTTTACCTCGAAAGATGAATGCTTGACATTCTAGGGCGTGCTGCCACCTGTTGGGTGGTTGTAGATATCGTGGATTGCACGGTGTCGCCAACTGACGAAGGGTAGGAAAGATCACTTGAGATGTAGGTTCCCTTTTTTCACACTTTTCGTTCAACCCCGATCTTATGGATTTCATCTCCTCGTACAGGATGCCACAGGTGCTTCACTGCTATAACCAGTAAACTTTTTCATATTCCGGATTACTCACGAGTTCGTCTCGTTTTTTAGTTGCTTACACTGCTGGAAAAGTAAATAAATTTAAAGTTCTCGGATTTATTCAAAATCTCGTGTTTCTTTCATATGTAAAAATCAATAATTGAATTGTTACTGTAATAAAACTGTGTTATATTATTTATAAGTTATATAATTATATTCAAATGATTCATTAACATTCTGAAATAATTCAATTATGCACTTTTAGAAGAATTACAATCAATCGCGTAATATTTTCTGTCGCACCTGTTGCATTTTATCGAACATCGTCCTTCAATTACGATAATCGTCCATCACAATAAGACGGATCAGCATAAAAATCATTTAATTATTTATCCGAAATAGTCTATTCTCTCAATATTAATTATTATCTTTAAGATGTGTGTGGACAAACTGTTGACGTTCCACGATTAATGGACGATAAATACATTGCGCAGTAGATTTCCAGCGATGACTTAACAATGCGTAGCTGGATATTTCATCATCCCTTACATTCACGCGCTGACATTCTGTCCGAAGGCTTCGATGATCAATTATTTTGTTCGGTCGGTCGATAATAGCAGGTCATAATATGGTCCATCGGCAGAATTGAACGTAGCCATCTGTTGTCGGCACGGTCTGCGACAAAACAAACAGCTTGCCAATTACTGAACCGAGCTGATTTCGGTACCGCTCGACATAATTTGGAGGCCGCCGTGGAGGACAAAGGCGGCTCGTTTCCACCACGCCCACCATCGTTAAGCTCCACAACGAGTAGCTACCACGATCTACCACTACTACTATCACCTACCGTAGTCGCACCTTCATTGCACCCTTCTCACTTGGTATCTCTATTTATGTTGCACAAGCCGCAGCTTCTCTCACGCCGGCTGTCCTTTTGTCCTATCGCTGGACAACGACAGGACTGCACCATTCGAGATCCGAAATAATGTCCGGGTAGTTTCGATAGCAAGAACAAAATATGATGTTCCTTCACAGTTAAACTTACAAGTTATCTTGATGTATCTAAAGAATTTTATTTTTTTTACTAACATTTAATTGAAAACTTCGAATAAATATGATATAACCAAAATTTAAAATTGGCTTATTAAATTTACCGATTATAATTATCTATTAATTATTATAATATCTTAAACTGTAAAATTGTACCTTAATCGTTAAATTATTTTTTTACGTAATTTCTTTCGTGAATAATTGTTTTTGATTTTAATATATATAGATATATTTAAAATTTAGATTTTTAAATTTATAAAAGTTTAATGCTCATTTATATAATTTTTTATAATTTTTTATTCGAGAATCATTTCTCACTTTTATATATTTAAAATTTAATCCTTATTCATCGTTAATCATATGTTCAGAAACGAAACATATATGAGACGCGTATGTGCATGTGACAGAGGAAAATTAAAAAATTCATGTTATTGTCGAAAGAAAAATATACTGCGATCCTTTTCGTATTTTTCTATAAATCACGTAATCATTATGCCCGCTCACGTAGTTGTGTACAATTCAAGTTTTATTCTTGTCGTCACGATTCTAGAATTCTCTTCCTTTCATAGAAATCTTTCCTCACTAAAACTCATCACGTTAAACTATTAAATTAATCGATATAAATATTTTGTTACAAATAATTATTTATTTATTCTGTCAATACCTAATTATGCCTAGCGGCAAAGTCTATTATTTTCCTTTTAGTTTAATATTATAGGTACTCCATCTGTTTATTTTTCGAAAACAATAAATATTCCTGTTCACTTTCGACGTTTGGGGAAACTTTGTTTTATGGATTTAAGAGAAACTTAATTTTGATGCGGCAAAGCTTTCTAATCCTCTTTCGGTGCTAAGGTGCAAATTTTGGTAAAACGCATTCCTCGCGAAACGATTACACGTTAAATAAGCAAGATTTAGAGCCCATGACAAAGGGATAGCAGAAGCAACGGCAGCCACCCGTCGTGCACTCTTCGGATGCCGACGATCATTGTCACGCTGTTAAAGTAGCCGTGTAACGCGTTGCCTTATGGCTGCAGAATCAGTTTAACTTATTCCGAATCACGAATCTGCCATTGTGACTCTACAGGCGAGTCGGACTAACCAGCGGCACGATCGCATTTTTTGCGGGGGTTTATATTGTAAATTTATGTTTTTAACGACATATGACCCCGAATGAACATCGCAGGCGGTAGAATCAGCAGGTATTGAAAGCGCTATATATACGTGCTCGAAAGGTGCCGATCTCCTCCCTCGATTGGGATCGTCTTGTCTCGGGATCGTTTGCGGATCCTTGCAAGTCTGTGGATAAAGCGGCGAGGAGCGTGTACAAGGCAAGGGAACAGCGGTACACCCAGGTACACCTGAGTGACGGATCGGGGGAACATGCGGGACGACCGCGTAAACCGTAGATGACGATCAGGAGAGGGCAGCGGTTATGTGTAAGCAGACGGGTGGGTGGTTCGGGTCGATCCGAGTAAGGGCGACGAGGAAGTCGTGAGAATTGCCAGAATGCCGTGCGTGCCCGTCGCACACTCCTGAGGATTACTCGGGATACAAGCGCTGCGGGGAATCCGCAATCCATATAACCCCGCTTGCCGCTCCGTATTGGTGGTGCATCCAGAAGCGCGACCATGTACCTGCTGATGCTCATCAGGACTTGCGTGCCCTTCGCTCGTTTATATTTCACTCAGAGACATCGTGCCGGTCTTAACTGGATTCTTTACGACCTGCACCGGAATGTTTTCTCTCTCGCGACGTAGCTAATTTATCGGTCTTCGACCGGCAACACATCTTATCAATTATCGATTGCAACCGTGCGAGACGCGTGACCGGAACATTTGTCTAGTTATTCTTTCTTGTCGTATTCAATGTTATTTTATTATTTATATGGATTAAAATTAACGATCGTCTAAACTATTCAATACATATATCATGTATAGTAGATACTATAATTATAATAATTAATTCTCTACTGACAAGATGGATTTTCAGAATGTATTCAGATCAGAAAGAGATGGGATCGGATCTGAATTCGATCTTTTTCATGTGTCATCAGTATATAAACTGAGTAAAAAAATAAATTACATATGAAACTTCTTCTTCTGTTTATTTATTGCTGAAAAATGAAATAAAGTTATTAACTGACTTTAAATAATTGCAGTAAACTCTTTACCTGACGAAACTGGGGGGTCATATTCGATCCCCGCTTTGTCGGGGATCGATTAGAGGGGGGGGGGGGGGGGGAGGAGGCTAATGATTAATTATCACATTAATTAATTTAATTCTTAAATAAATGCAAGAAAAAATAAAATCAGATTCTTTGGTACATTATCATCTCTTTTTTCGAGAATTAAGTGCTTTTATGCTCACCATTGGAGGTACTTACAGATATAGAAGGAAGTCGATTCTGAGCAATCATCGCGCTCCAATTATCCACAACTGCAGTTTCGTGCGGACGTGTATAACTCAGTTTTACACACATATAGTTTTTACTTACGCGAGTGTTATGTTCAAGGCAGATTTTCGCACAGATTTTACAGTGAACTCACCGCGGGTTGTTTCGCGGCACGAATCGATCAGCGACCAATTATCGTTCGGACGAGTGGGCATTTACTTGCCGCCGCCTCGTTAACGTATAATCATCAGCGAGGCGGTAAAAGTTTTCATTGCTATTAAAATCGTCCCTTCTTCTCTGATTTCCATTAATTCAATTGTACTTTTTCTCTCACTTCATTTTACGATTAATTATTTCATTTCATTCTTTTCATGCCTAAATTTTTTTAGTGATTTATTTTAAGGAATAATTCATAGAATTACTAAATTTTATATAAATTTAATTGTGCATCCACATTTTGAACAAATAAATGGTCTTGAATTAATTTTAAAATAACGATTTAACGATTATTCCCTTTCATAAGTTTCTTATATATTTTATAAATAAAAGTATTTTTATACCGCACATAGCGTTAAGAATTGTCTGAAATCGACATATGTGTCGATCACCAGGTAAATGTGATGTCTTCCTGTTTTGTCGTGCCTTTGGCAGCCACAGAACCATTTGTGTCCCCGCGGATAAAGTCGCGCGTGCACACGAAGTGGCCGGAAAATAGCACGAGTGGTGGGTTACAAACCGCTCTCCCTCGTTCACCCCTTACCTTTTCTTACCTCCCGCTCCCATTCTCTCCAAGGAAATTGGCAGCTAGGTCGAAACCCTTTTGTCGTCGACGCGCTGCATGCACGACGAAGTAAACAGCTGCGAATGCTATTTCAATAACGGCTAAGCGTCTAGATAGAATTTTGGCACTGGTCTGCATTCGAGCACACGTCCTTTGATCAGATGGCCGGTGTCCTCGAAAATGGACCCGTCGAGATAAACTCCACGGCTTTCTACATTCTTTCTTCGCCATCTATTTACACAAAATATTTTCTATCCATTTCACAATAGTCATATTATTTAACTTGTGTTAACCAGAAGATTGAAGTATTGGATTATATCATTATATTATATAAAAGAATCTAACCAATTGTCTGAATTTTTTTATATTTTTTGCGCACGAAAAAATAATTTTTAATTGAACCATTTGAAGCAACGTTCGAACGAAGGCCGCTTAAAGTAATCCTTAAATAATAGTCAATTCCGCGTAATATTTCATTCGCTCCATGTACATCTCGAATATTCGCGTGACATATTGCGAGCTCAAAAAAAAATGTCAAATTTAAAGCGTTAATGCTTTTCCGAATTTAATGAATATATCGGCTACGTTAGCATGGGTCTTTTTTCATGCGACCGTCGTTTATTACAGGCGGCTTTATATCGGCCGCTTTCATGCGCGTCTGAACGCGATGCCGCGCGTACGTATCACGCGGATCGGGAAACCGACGAAAAACGATGAAAGCCTATGAAAGCGAGCATTGTGGGTGGTTTCATGAGGGGTTCGGGATGGGTGAGAGCATGCGGGCGACGTGGCAAGGGAACGGGAATCCCATCTGTCGGCATTTTTGCGCCGACATTGTGCGCCTGTTTATATCGACACCGTACGAGATAGAGAGAAAGGGACAGATAAAGGCAGGATGGAGAAAAGAGAAGAGAGAGTGAGAAGGAGAGAGAAAGAGAACGTCTCGCTTTATTGCCGTATTGGCATATTGCCGCGGATTTACCAACGTGTTCTTTTTTTTCATCTTTTTTATCTTCGCTGCACGCCACGAGAACGGCTGTACAACTCTACGGTGTGTATCGGACACACACCGTCGACGGCTGGCAGCGTCTCCTCTCTGCACGCCGCGAATTTCGCCCGTTTCCATGCGACGACCAGTCACGATACTGCTCATGCCGTCGTAAATTTCAAACTGACGGACGATAGCCGAAGCGTATCGGAATATCGACGCGAAGTTACTCCTTTTTCTCGTGGTCCTGCCGCGTGCGTCCATCGACTCGATGTCGTCGAGAATCATACCCTGTATCGGACGTTTCTTTTGTCGTTCTTTTGCTTTCGTTCACGGAAAATGTGAGATTTAAGCTTCTTTGCTAACGTGAAATAATTCTATACAATTCAATAGTAGTGCATACAATGAATAAATTTATTCTTAATTTATAGGAATTAGATTTCATTGTTTTGGAATAAGATTTCACTCTTTTGGAATGAATGTCACTGCAAAGAATAAAATCTCACTCTAAAAAAGGGAATGAGATTTCATTCCTTTGAAATGGATGGAGTGAATCTCACTCCAAAAGAGTGAAATCTTACTCCAAAAGAGTGAAAATCTGCCTTTGTTCGCGAGTGCAAATATTTTTATTCTTTTTTTCAAGACTGATTCAATTTTTAGTGATCAATTTTTAGAGTGAGATTTCAATCCAAAAGATTTAAAGAAATTACATATAAATGTATTATTTTCTATGTATAACATATAATATGAAGACATTTTTATGAATATTTAAAAGCGTTTGAACTCTTTGTTGATAAAACATTAAGACAAGTTGAAATAAATTTATCATAAGGTTGTTTCAACAATAGATGCACAGGAATTAATTAGAATTAAAAAATTATTAATTGCTGATAAAATAATTAACAAAAAGTAATTAACAAAAAACATCAAACCTTTCAGTTTGTTGTACACACATTTTTCAATAATATTAGAATAATAAATTATAATAGAAAGCTACAATAACGAGAAACATATAGCTTGTTAAGAGTCAGGAAGAATTTCAAAATTTAATTAAATCATTATAAGTAAATAACAATAAAATAACTGGTTACATCTGCAGATTGAAAAAGTAGGAAATGAAATAGAAAATTACAGATATAAAAAAACGCATTTCGCATATATAGTTACATTTATATGCGGTTCTCTCTGCCCGTATATAGACGGATCGAATGATCGATTTATTTGCTGTATGTCTCTGCCTGTGTCGAGTGACACTGGATGACAGCGGAATGGGCACACTCGATAAAGCTATCTATGTAGACGCCAGTTCTCCTCGTCGTGAGAGACAACACGCGAAGATTAATTTCCTTTCGGAACTTTCACCTCTTGTATCGATAACTTGACATATAGTTTCACATCGTTGACTATCGCAACGACTGAAATTTCAAATATTTCTGAAAAATGGTACATACAGAAGATATTAATATATGTGTATACATTTAACATTAAATTAAATAAATAGATTAAATAATAATTTGCATTAAACAAGTTACTTGCTATTAATATTTTCATTATCATTCATTATGTCTAATAAAATACAGATTATTTAATATAATAATTCAGGAAATCACGTTTCTCTCTTTATGTGTATATGTGCGTGCGTGCGTGCGTGCGTGCGTGCGTGCGTGTTTGTGTGTGTGTGTGTGTGTATGTGTAATTCAAGAATTCATGTAGATATAAAATTCCAATTAAAATAATTGCTCTATTCAAATTGCGATTAAAAGTTAAATCATATAAAATCAATTTATTTGTGAAATGGAAAGATTCACGAATTGTTTCATAAATATTGTTTTTATGAGCAAATTTTACAGAAACTTTCCCTACAATATTTTTTTTATTTCATATTGTAATATCCGATATTGTATTCCGATAAGAACTATATTGAATGAAAAAGGGCGTCACATTTTTTAGATCTCATCTGATCAACCATTGTGGCTGTTAGGAGCGATGCTAGTTTTTATGTAAGTTTTTGCTCACAGTTGTATGAAGCGCTGGCTGCTGCTCGTAACCCTTACAAGTCCAGGTGGGCTTGTTGGTAACAAGATATGGGGGTGGTTGGAAGTGTGCAGAGGAAAACGGCGATGGGGAAGCATGGAGAGGTCGGTAGACAGGAGAAAAATGCAATGGTTAGAAGGAAAGAGTGAATATCGTAGCCCGGCTATACGCAACCTGCTTTCAATTTGGCACTGATGCCCAGCTGTTCCTCTCGTTTTAACTTCGGGCAAGGAATAGTGAAGTTTGCACTTAGCATTTACGAGTGAAAAAAAGTCTACCACAAGGACGTTTGTCCTTAAGAAGAGAAGAATAGATATCTTTTTCCGTAATCCGGCACAATGCGAAAAATACGTATTGATGTACGATTTTATTGAATACGTTGCATAATTCCATCGTCACAGGACAAATTAATTAATGATACGTCATTAAAGTACGTCATTAAATTATTAACAAAAATATAATCAAAATTTCTAAAGCTCTCTATAGATCAAATAATAGATAATTATCTATTAATCGATATATTGTATATATAATATTAATATTCTATATGTAACATTTAGTAGAGATATTATGTGTTTGTGAACACGCAATATTCCGTAGCCATACATGTATATTACATAAACAAATTTATTTTCGTTATTTTTGAATGTTATTCACTTGAAACGTAATAAATTTGAGATACAGTTATGGTGATCATTTTCTTATTTTTCTTAGAGAAAATAAAAGATTAAGCTAAACATTTTATTCCTAAATAAATTCAAATTTTATTCCTAAATAAATTCAAATTGGTTTGTGACTGTCAGAAGTGTGAACGTTAATTTCTTGCGTAACATATCTAAAATGACTTTCAAGTGAAGAACAAGTTATCATTAAAATAACATTAAGTTAGCTACAAATTTGATTATTAAAAATGACTTTTCAATCAATCATGATTCATTTTGATGTCATTTTGACATTATTGTGACTTTGTTGTTATAATATTTGAGCTAATATTGCCCTTGCATAGAATTAAATGTGTCGGTTGTTTCTATAAACGTTCATTCATTAGTGCGACATTGAAATGCTAATTAGAAAGGAATTTCTCTAATATTATTAATATTGAGAATATTAGTAATACTATTAAAATAAAGAATAAAATTGAGTTTAAAAAAAATAAATAAATCTGAAGAACAGCTGAAATAAAAGACTTCTTTATAATAAAGGACATCACCTTATAGTGCGCATCTATAAATATATTTACATTTTGCTCCTTTAAGATAATGTTTGCATTAAATGTATCAGTGCATACCACATCCGCGTAAACCGCCAATAATGCTGCATCCTCGAGATTCTCTACTATTTCGAAGGAGCAATAATTACACTAGAGATTTATTGAATAGACCTTCCATGGCGAGGCAATCGAGCGAATGCGAGAGAGAAGAGTACACGATAAACAAGCTCGGCATACTCCTTTGTCTCTCGTTGAGATGAGAGATGAGAGACGAGATCGGTGTTATCGTATCTCGTCTCGTCTAGTCGAGATAGTAGATTGCGAGCTCGTTTTGCTCAAATCACCCCGTAGACGAGCGAAACTCTGGAGTTCAGCTCCATCGAATAAAGCGCCGAACAAATAATGCGGCTCCCCCCTCAGATGCTTCCGGTCTCTTATTTCACCGGATAGCCATCCAAACACGTGCCCCGTTTCCTCCTTCTGCTTCTCCTCCTTTTTCTTTTTCTTTTCCCTCAAGAAGAAGAAAGAGGAGGGATGAAGGATCGGTAGTGAGAGCTCACCACTTCTCGTTCTCTTCTGTTACTACCTCATTGCATTCAATAATTTGATCGCAAATCAACTGTAAGCGAGGGTTGATACGCAGCGTTTTCGCCGAAAGATTTCCATATGGCTGGTCAGACACCCGTTAAATTTAATATCGCGAGCTTTTGTAAAGCGTCAATTGCAGCGCGCTTTACTTCGATGATTGATATCTGTGTTATTTCTCTAAGTGTGAGGGATTCAATATGAATGTAATATCGGGGCAATTCTATTTTAAGAATAATATTTATAATAAAAAATCATGAAATAATCTTACTATATTATACATATATATAAATAATTTTACTATTGAAGATAATTTTCTGTATTCTATATAGTATTATTATAAACCAGATTCGCAAATAAAAGATTAGTCATACAAATATTTATAATACAGAAAAGTGAAGTGAATGAATCTCACACAATTTAGAATTACGATTTATTTAATGATGTATAAGTCTGATGTAAAAAATAACTGAAATTAGAAATCTATATTTTTTGTATAAAAATGATTGTTATACATATGAAAAAGTTTAGTAAAATTCAATATTCAACAATACAATTTTATAGTATAAATGAACATTTTTTTCATACTTTTTATTTTAATTATTAAAAAAAAATATGCCTACTTCTTATTAAAATAATTTTTAATCCAGGTTCTAAATCAAATTATTATTTTCAAATACAACGTACAAAAATCTGTAATTTTTAAATAATTTTTTCATTTTGATTAAAAAATATGTGTAATATATCCATAAAATTCAGTGTATTCTATAATTATTCTCACATCAAGTATGTTACGTTATTCATTACGTCTTAATAGGTCTTTTTAGCTGAACTTTTGCACCTGTTCATCTTTCTTTCTCTTCTTTCCTCTTCGAGAGAAAAGGAAGAAAAATGAACTGATGCAAAAGTTCAGCTAAAAAGAATAGGCCTAATAATAAGCATCAACGAAATATTAACGTATGCTTTGTGTATAGTATACATTTCCAAATTTCTGTACAACGTTTTATCGCAAGCTGTGACAAACTCTTCTTTATACACGATGTACCAGTTGCAACCGTGTTTGCACGCAGCATCCTGCGTACATACGTGCGCCTATGCACACCCACCTGGAGGATGTCGTCGCGTGCCATTAAGAGTCCCGTTGGCAAACGTTTAATGACGATATGCCCCGAGCACGTGTCAGGACGTCCTCCCAGCAATAAAGGCCCTCTTAGACCTTATTCTCTTTCTTTCTCTTCGCCCGCTCGAACCACTCGATCCTTCCTCTCCACGTACGGTCTTCGGCAAAGCAACAGCACGGCCTGCGAGCCGCGAGCAGTGAGTTTCTCTCCATTTCTCTCTTTCTTCTCTCT
>NW_017259192.1:2496050-2502036 GCF_001594045.1 Atta colombica | reverse complement strand
TCTCTCTCTCTCTCTCTCTCTCTCTCTCTCTCTCTCTCTCTCTCTCTCTCTCTCTCTCTCTTTGCCTTCGCCTCGCTCAAGGCTCGCAGGAGTGGTTTGCGTTTCCTGCGCGGCACGCGACTCCGAAGTCCAGCTGCTTCCTGTCTACCACACTTCTCGGTTACCCACCTCCTCTTTCCGTTCCGCCGACCCACGCATTATCGTACCTCACCGTCTGACTGTCCCCCGTGATCCCGTTCATTCGTGATCCCACGTTTCCATAGCGAACTATTGTATTCGAGGGAGATCGCCTTTCATCATTCCGTCACGATATTTCGAATTTGCATAGTTGAAAGCAGGATAAATGACAAACGTGTCAAAAGGAATGGCAAATTCTTATTATAAAGACGTCATTTAATTATCATAAGGGTTACTTAATTGCTGATAAAATTTAGAAATAATCTAAATTAAATATTTTTTGAGATATTTATTTATGCTAAATTAAATTATTTTTAAAAATAATTGTAATTTAAGGCTAATTCTTTAATTTGAGCTAAATTAATCAATTAACTAATACATGCTTTAAATAATGAGATTTAAAAGAGAAGATATGATTATTCAGAATTAATGAAGATAAAAAATAGATGTTATCGTAGAGAGAGAGAGAGAGAGAGAGAGAGAGAGAGAGAGAGAGAGAGAGAGAGAGAGAGAGAGAGAGAGAGAGAGAGAGAGAGGAAGAGAGAATAGATAAAATATTTCCTTTGAAGGTACAGGAAATTGTATGAATCGTTGTTGTACGTTAAACAAGAAATTAAAGTGATTATTTCATTTGTATCGCTAATCACACGCGAGCGACGATAGTCGTTTAAATAACACCGTATTTGCCCGTTCGAATGAAATTAATTAAACGAATGCGATTTAATTGACTTTGTTTGCGATCCGATCGGATTTTCCGGTAGCGTAAAATCGCACATTGTGCTGCGACTGCGTGTACACGTCGCGAATACATTCCACACGCGTCCTTCTGCTTTCCGCCTATCTTCCTCTCATCTGTGCCTCGCGACAAGTCGCGCAGACGCGCGCGCGCACACAGACGCAAGTACTAACGATATCGATTGTTGTAATTAACCGGTCGCAACAGACATACGGTATGACGTTGCGCGAACGCGTACACGCATGCATGTATGCATGCTCGCTCGTTGCATGCATTCATCAATGATTTCGTACAGTGAAATCGTATCCCGCGTTCTCCATTACCGCAGTAGAAAACGATTTTAACATTATCGTGTAACTTTTATGCACTATGTCGAAATGAAGTAATTTCTCTTATGTTAACTCGAATCGAACTTTCAATCTTTTTCAACCTCAATTAAACCCTTATAAACCTATTTTGCCACTTAAACAACCAAGTAAAACTTCTTTTAATATTACTTAATCCACAGCTTTTATTTAGAAAACTTCTTTTGAACTTAAAATAGAAAATTTTCCAATAACTGCCATTTACTGCTCAATGTAAGAGCTCAATTATTCATTAGATTAAAACCTATTATAAATCTTTAGAGTTTACATACATCCTAATTATAAATCTTTAGAGTCTATACATATATACATCCTACAACTAAGGTTCAAAGTAAAAGCAAAATTTCGACTTGGGTTGCTAACGTAAATATACTTATTTACTTAAAATAAAGTTTACTTAAAATAAACTTATTTACTTAAAAAAACTTAAAAAAAATTTCAATCTGAAATTAAAATTAAAATAAGATTACAATAAAAATCTATATCTAAATATAAATAAATAATTTGAGGTGTAAACCAAATATTTTGAGGTGTAAACATTTGCTCTTATTATCCAGAGATATTTATTTAAGTAAATTAAAATAAAATTTGATCTAAAATGAAAATAAAAGTAAAAATAAAAAGAAAATTAAAAGAAGATTCCAATAAAAACCTGTACCTAAATAAATAGATAATTAATATCTATAATAATATCTTTAAGCGTAAATATTTTTGCTCTTATCGTCCAGAGATTATTTACTCACAAATTTTAGGTATTGCAATATTCTTTGCTGTTAAATATTTCAGGATCATGCGCTAATAATAGCAGATAGAAAATATATCGATAGACACGTTGGTCTGCCGCGGAATTAATTTCCGCGCGGATAATTCAACGTGGAATTTTTCGGTATTATCGGCATCTCTCGCGCCTCTGGCTTCCATCGTTCTCCCCATCTTTATCGGATTTCGATCAGATGAGAACGCAGATCTGGCGAAGGAAGGAGGGGACGAGGGAAAACAATTTGCTCACCATGTGATAGTAAACTACCTCTTAGGATCATCCGATAAACACTTAATTCCTGTGCTTTCGTTTGTGTAAATCGATCACACCATATACGTTTTTGAGTGCTATGTTCGGTCGCGCTTGTTTTGTGTATGTATATATGTGGTTCGCGGCCAGTTTTTTTTTTTTTACGTTCGGTCGCCCATGTGGCCCGAGCCGCGAAGAGGTGAAGCGCGTGCCAGCAGGGCGCGGGAAAACGATTAGTTTTTAATTTGGTCCGGGCCGATTCGATCGCGTGAAATTGCGGCCGGGAGGCTCGTGCGTTCGTGCTCGCTTTGGATTTTTCGGCAGCTCGGGGAACGTCCTCTCTTTCGGCCGCCTCCTCTCCTTTTTTCTTTCCTTTTTTTTTGCAAGGGCGTTTCGCTTCACGTCCAACGTCTGCCTGTACTATTGGGAGGTCGATCAGAATCGGAATTGCTTTTGACCGCAACTCGATCAAGAAATGAGCTCTACCCTTTCGTCCTAAATTTCCTGTTTTAGAAGCCATTTTTCTCCGAACGCGCGTGGCTGCGAGCCTCACATTGCTCTCTACGAGCTTTCTGTATTTTCCAATAAATTTGTATTTTGCGAAATTCCATGCTTCGATCGATAATAAAAGCGAGCGATCCAGCGGAGTGTTTATGGTTACAGCGGATTTGTAGCTTTCGATAATTTGATTTACAGTCGTTTCCTGGCGGAACCATTTTATTCATGCAAATATCGTTATAATATGTATGCTGGTTTTGATTTACATATGATACGCGACATATTTTGTTAACTATGTCTCCCAATAGCACGTTCAGTTATTATTTTCATATATATTTTACCACAAATAACGATGTCTCTTTTAACTTGATTTAACAGGATCACCAAAAATCCGTACATTAATGTGCACGGAAAGAATTTTGCTGATGTGTCTCAAAATTTAGCTAAATCTGTTAATAAGTGCGTTGGAATTATAAAAATAATTTTAAGATGATCGAGTTGGTTGCTAGTCTTATATACTTTAACATCATTAGAAAGTTTTTATAATAAAGTTATATAAAAAAAGAGGAAAAAATAGACACTATTATTTCAATCAAATACTCGCAATATTTCAAAGAAAAATATGCACAAGACATAAATGATTTAATCGTGTGCATTAAAGGCTAGAATGTTAAAACTTTTTGCGGCATTTCTCATCATGTTTGAGTTTTTTACAAAATTATTTCAATAATCCAACAAAATTATTTTCGAATCTGTATTTATATACCTAAATTTTTAAATACTTTAGTAAAATCATTCTATCCATGTGTTATATTTAATTAAATGTTGATACATTGTTTATTTTTATTTAAAAGAAATATATATATGCTTATATATGCTTATATATGCTTATATGCTTACAGAGAAACAAACTTGAAGCTTCGTAAATATTTGCTAACTGCATCACATATTGTACATTAAATTTATTTAACTTACAATTAGATCAAACAAAAGAATAATTCTTTTAGGAAATATTTTATATTCTCATTTTATATTCTCATAGTTTTCGACGATTATTCGAAATTGTCCTTGAAGGAATAACATAATTGTACTCCATTTTACATTTGGAATACTCTCGTTAGAAAAATTTGAGAAATATCTGAATGTATATACGTCTCGGAATGCATCGAATTTCCGAATTTGATCGCTACTCGTTCTTGGAAAGCCTGGTGAGATGTGCGTTTTTTAGGGAAGGTCGTCGCACACACTTTCGCTGAGGCACACATACACACACAGTTTCTTCTTCTCTCCCTCTCTATGTTTCTTCGGAGTTGAACGTCTGCGAGCCAGTTCTCCCTCTGCATCGTTTGCCTGTCTCTCGAAGTCGGGCCTCACCGCCTGCAACATGTCGCGTGCAGGCACGTGCTCCGTAATGTATAATCTGATCTGTGGCCGGAGGCGTTCTACAGCCGATATAAATTTGAAACGGCGAAGATGCGAAGAAGAGCGAATATAGAAGAAGAAGACGAAGCCGAAACCGGTGGAGAGGTTACGGTGAAAGGGCCATGGAGATCGACGAATACTCGTTCGAGAGATACGATCTACTCCCTCTAGCTAAGTCTAACTGTAATATGCGGGTTCAGCTCGCTCGAGGAAAGCTGATTTTCAGCGCTTCCGTTGATGCGGGAAGTTGCGGGTCAGTCTGGAGATATATGTACGTGTTTGGTACGCCAGGTACACAAAAGAATATAGATAGCGATAGAGTGGTGATATGGACGGGATTTCTAATGCGGTGATATCAGAAAATGTAAGGTCGTTTGATGGCACGTATCGCGTTTAGATCGTATTCACGGATATAAATTTCTGAGATCTTCATGGCGCCTAAAGCCTCGCTCGAATAGTGAATGAAAGTCTTCTGGTATCTACGAATGATATTAAGCACCATCCTTATCTAATCCTTAAATCGGTTTCTCATTACTCTTTCAAATATTATATCACGACACTAAAAAATTGATTGAATTAATCTGAAATATATAATAACGAGATTACTTTTCGGTGAAATATGAACGAGATTACTGTTTGATGAAATATAAACCAGGTAACTTTTCGATGAAATACGAACGAGCTATAATTTTATTTAAAATAAAAGTTAAAATAAATTAGTAATAATAGTAATCAGACAAATTTGATTGCATATATTCTAATTACGATACAAGGTTTGCATGATTTTTGGTGAAAATAACTTTTTGATTGAAGTATCGGCTTATTTAATTAGAAAATTCTTATTCTATCAATATTATACTTTAATTGTATTATGTCACATTAATTCAACCATGCTTTTTTCCCTTATAGTCAAATATTTGAATATTATTACTATATGAATATGCATTAATCAGATTCTAACCGGTATTATCCTTAAATATTTTGATATTGCGTAACAAAGTATTTGATTATAGTAATAAAAAATTCAGTTTATTTCTATCAAAATTTGCTTAATCCAACATATTCTATTAATTTAACGATGATTATTTTGTTCTGTATGTAATAATCACAGATACATTAATGCTGAAAGTTATATTTAACACTAAAAAACAATATTGTGATTTATTTTTGTAAACGATCATTTTGATCGGTCCAGAAATATATGCTAATTTGATGGAAAAATAAACTATCTCTCTATCTTCCAATATACGATACTGCAATATTTCTCTTATAGAGTACGCGATATTGCAATATTTCTCTTATGCAAAAATCGACCTTGAAATGATCAAAGGCTGCAGCTAACGGTCGCGAAGTTCAAAGCTGGTTTGCAACAACTTCGTTGAAACGCAATTCGTGCAATAAAAATGATTGCTCGCATGGAAGATGAAACACAATCCTCTTGTAACTTGGCGGTTTCGCGCAGTGGCGTTAAACCACGTGCGAATGCTTAGGAACGGTATATACGCATGGCGGCGGGTCTGAAACTGTTAACGCTGCAATTTTCTCGGGCAGGCTTCGCAGTGAGGCAAATGAGGGTCGCGGTACGACTTCGGAGGCCCGTTTAAAACCGCTGATCCTTCGGGATCAAGATACTCGTCGTCTCCACCCGCTCATTTGTAGTCTGCTTGGTTCTACGATACCGCAAAGTCGGATCCGGCGCGTAGTTACGGGCCTCCCGCGCGAACTCAGCGGTTTTCAGTTCGATACGCTCAAGCTTTTCCCATATCTCTCCTTTTTCCT
>NW_017259192.1:2466377-2495950 GCF_001594045.1 Atta colombica | reverse complement strand
TCTCTGTAACTGTTGCGAAAACAAGAGGAAATCTACGTAAACACTGATAGATACCGGTACAAAAGTTACCTCGAAAGTAGAACGAGCTGAGATTCAGAGACGACGGAAGGGAATGGCGATGGCTAGCGATCGAGGGGGCGGTTCATGAGATGGGAATGAAGGGGACGAAGCGAACGAAGAAAGTGGTGTAAACCTTGCCTCTCTCTCGCCTTTATAAAAATGCAAACGGCCGATCATTTGAATACGTATAGCCAGTAATTCAGACGAGACGAGCGCTTCGCCCGCCCGCGTTCGCATCACGCGTGCATATTCGTGTTCGCATCGTGTATACGTGTTGTGTGGACGGTGTTTAAAGAAGAAATGCGCGAGAAAAGGCGACCCGAGAAAGAATCGATGTGGAGAAGGTGTGTCGTGTACAAAGATGTAAACCATCTTTCCCTCTTCTCCGCGGTACGAGTCCTTTCGTGCCCATCTTGTCCACCTTCATCTTCTCTCCTACCTCTTCCTTCTTTTTCTCCATCTTCTCGTCTTCGTTTTTTTTATTTCCATCTCTGTCCCACCTTTTTGATGGTTAGTGTTCAGACTCCAGCAGTGAATACTTAAAATGCAAACTATTACAGGATTATGTTTATATTTTATTTTTCGAAGAACAAATTATTCCCAATAGGGTTCTATAGTGTTTTTATTTGTTAGTGTTTGCAAATAATGTTTAAACACATCAATTTCTGTAATTATGTGTGCTTGGAACATTCTCTCTTTCATCAATGAATTAGTAAATTTTTTAATTTTTAACGATTTAATTTTTTAATTAATAAATTTTTAATTTACTAATTTACTTTAATTTTTTATATTTTAATTAAATCGCGATTGTATTGTATTGTACAAAAGAAAATTGCACAAAATATCTTCTATTTACATTATAAAATAATTACGTAAAAATAGGTTTTTTTATAAAAAAATGAAACATTCATACATTCATTTTAACGAAACTTGAATTGAAATTACATTAAACATTTGACTCCATACGGTAGAAATGTTCAAATTATATCACAAAAACAGATTAAAGATATTGCAACGTCTGTAAAATATCCGCATGAGATATTTCTACTGTGAGACACATTATATTAACAACAAAACTTCTTTTTATGAACTTATTCAAATGTTTCAACATGTCGGCAAAGCATAACAATTCCGGATGTAAAATAGAATGTATGAAGCACTTCCAGAATGTAATTGTGATTTGTCTAACGATCGATTTCAATCTCAAGATAGGCTTCGAAGATCTCTCCAGGGGGATAGAGCCGCAGAAACAGAGACGTCTACCGTATGCATCGTGACGAGTGCACTTCCTGGAAGGAGCTTATGAATATTACTCGCTCGAGGAGGATGTTGCCGACGGCTTCTGGGCCGGGTGTGTGTATAAGGTGCGAGATAGCACGTGATGACGGCTCTTTTGTTTTATTTGAAATTCCATGCAAACCTCGGCGCGAGACTGCGTGACCGTAGCGGCCCAACTTGGGCCAGACCAGGTTGATGTTTTCCATAAAACGATGCATTAGCGTTGATTCGTATCTCAATAACCGATCTTAGCGATGGTGGCGAATGAGGAAGACGATGGGGACATTGCTGTCGCCGTCGTCGTCATCGTCGAAGCTCGATCTGTCTTGAGAATCCCGTTTCATCTCGTTGCACTCGCAACCTGGCATCTCTCATGAATAATATCTTCCGTGCATTTACATGCCGCCACAGACTACCTCACACGGATCCGCCCTTCTTATTCCCATCAACGGATCTCTCGCCTTCCCCGTTCAGATCGCAAAACGCTTTTCTATCTTCACATGTATTCATGGTGTATCCTCGAGAAAGAGGAGATGTTCTCCCGACGATAAGAATGGGCTTTTCCTTTCTTGCTTCTCCTATCCGCCCCGTCTGGCGACTTCTCTGTCGATTTCTCTGTCTCGTTCTCTTTCTTCGTGTCTCGCTGTCGCTTCTTCCACGGTTCGGCTCCCCGGGGATCTTACGAATCGTTTAATTCGATCTTTCCAGATTCTACTCTTCGTATATCCCACGCGACGTGACACGACGCGCTGTCCTTCGAGATCCATTTATTTGGCTCCACCCTGGACCCGATTCCATTTTCCTCCTACTACAAGATTATCCCGAATACATACAATTTGGACTGGTGTATATCTACTATCTGTTATCTATCCCAGAAAGTCGAAATAGATATCCGCGTATGTAATTTGTGTTTCATAAATGTGGGGTACAAAATTTCGCCGTGATATTTTAGATAGTATTACTAAGGATAGTTTTTATACAATTTTTATATGGGAATAAGTAAAACAAGAAATTATTAAGAAAATAACTTCTAATATCATACATATTGAAAAAAATTGCTAGTTGAAAATGGACGAATCAAAATTTTCTGGTTAAATTTATTTATTAGAATTCTAGTTAAGATAATTCTAGTTAAGATAATCAGAATTCTGGTTGACACAATATTTCTGGTAAAATCTACTAGATTTCTTATTTTTATCAGAATAATTATATCAATTAGAATTCTAGTAGATTTAATCAGGAAATTCTGATTCGTCCATTTTACATCAGAATTATAATACTATTTAATCCACGGAACCATTTTTCTCAGTGATACGAAAAAAAAATCTATAAAATGTATTGAATAATTATGTAAAATATAATTATGTAAAGTAATTATATAAAATATAATATAATTATGTAAAATAATCATCATTTTATAATTATATACACTGAAAAAAAGGATTCTGACTAAGCAAACAAAAGTACCCAATAAAAATGGCATTTTGATAAGGTATTATGATAATCAGAAATTCTCTTTTATTTCATCAAAATGCATCTTATTGGATCCTTTTATTAGTTTAATCAAAACATTTTTCTCAGGATATTCTTATTTTAAACAATTCATAAAGCGAGATAATCATATATTGATTTAATAAAATCCGTAAACACAGAATTCAACGGGAACGATATTACACGATGACATTGTCCGCAAATTTCAAAAAGGAAGAAAGTATCAGCAAGGCGAAGAAGGGCAAGATACGTAAGTGTCGTGACAAGATCCGCGAAACCGCTAGGAATTCCAGAAGAAATAGCTCGACGGTATTCGCCTGTTTCTCAGGCGAGCTTCGCCAAGTCGCGATGACATTCCAGCGTTCGTAGGAAGGGTGGCTTCGCTGTTTCACTACCCTTTGCTTCGTGCTTTAGAAGACATTTCGGGGAACATTCTTAACTGTACTCTCCAGGGCGATGGTCTTGACACGGGACGACGTTGTTACGAGACAAGGTATTCGCCCGTTTCTGGAAACTTGCAACAGTGGTGCCGCGAGACTTGAAATCTGCGGCGAATTCGAAACCATTTAAAGCTTCTCCGTCCTTTACATATATGTATGTATATATATTGTGTATATATATATATATATATATATATATATATATACATACATATATACATACATAGAGGTGTAAGGTCGTATGTCACAGGTCTCGGCGATCCGAGACGGACAAGTTACGGGCGGAATATAGGCGTTTCTCTCGATGTCACTTCGTTATTCTTTTCTTGATATTTTGCTGAGCTGTTTCAATAATAGTATATCGATCACAGTCAAACGCAGTCAAACGAAATCGAAATTTTATGTTATTTTATTGTACAGAATCTTTGCAGCGAGATTATCAAAGTATTAGTGTTTTATAAGTAACAGAAAAAATATTAACTGTTTTTTAATACTCAAAGATTAAAGTTAATAACGTAACTATGTTTTTCAAATCATTTCAAGTGAACTATGATTAAACAAAACTTCAATTTGGAATTCCAGTAATTAAACAATGACAATAAATGGACGTTCTCGATATTTTTGTCACGTATACTTCAATTTTAAACTCGCGAAAGAATCCGTCACTAAAATGAAACATACGTGATATTCGATATAGTGATGAAAACAGCTCTGTAGAAGCGCGTACCAACGATCGACCGTTTTTTGGGAAAACAGCAGCATGCGCGATAGGCAGGTTGAGTGAACGCAAAAGCACGCGCGATGCGTCTGTTTACGAGACGACGGAGAAGTATCGTGCAGATAATGGCGGACCACCATATGGGCGCATGGTTGCATCGTGGAACTGTAATTTGCATATGCGCACAGCTGATGTTTGAGTCCGGGACCGGGGCCCTCTTCTCTAGTTCGGCTCGATTTCGAGGAGGAGACGATAGCGCGGCCGCGCCTCCCTGCGAAAAGGAAGAACGACGAGCCGGGGACGAGAGTGATGGGTACAAAGAATGGTCGGTAGTCCGGAATCGGCAGCTCGTTGCAACACATGTGCAACACGAGCGCACGCGAGAGCCCCGATTCTCCAATTACTGACATTAATGCTGCTTCGCCCCCTGGGCAGAACTCGTGAACAGGTTACGCAGCGGCGACTCGCTCGAATCGTTCGATTCGAAGGCCGCGCGCGACTTGAGCTATGTATTCATTGCCGACATAGAATAATAATTATCCTTTTCTATTGGGAATATTCGTTTATTACGAATCAATTGTGATTTTTAATACAATAATCATATTAGATATAGATATCTTTATGTGAAGAAAGACAAGAAAAAAGGATGATGACATTTTAAATATTAGCCAGGCTATCAAATTTCTATTCGTATGTCAATTACATTTTTACAATTCAAATCTTAATGACATATTCTTTGATTAATTTATAATTTTTTATTAACAAGGATGTTGATGTGAATCATTATTTTCGCGATTCTTTTTTTTTTTTTTTTTTGATAATTTGATTTTTCGATTATCTATGTTGCCTATGACTGTTGATGATTCTCAAAGAATATATTGTGATTATATTATTCAAAATATGAAAAATATTAAATTTAGAAATAATTAACATTCGTATTAAATTTAAGAAATATTGAAAGAGAAGATTTGTATGGAGAAATTGTTTTGTAATATATGTGATGATACACAAGATTCGATAATAGAATTAAAAACAGGATGACAAATTTATCAATATTGCGTATACTTTCATTGTTTTCGCAACAAAAGAATTTGACATAAAGTAATGACTTAACTTAAATAAATATTCTTTCCATCAAATAAGATAGATTTTATTCTTCAAATATTTAAATATTAAATTTAATATTCGACAATATGCATTGAAATTAATTTGAATTATAATGAATGTTACTTGATATGGAATTCATATTATAAGATTTAATATTTCGACTGGCATATGTTTGTGACGTAACGTGTTCTTATTTACAAAAAATCATCGTGCAAATATTCGTATGACGATATTCAAGCAAAAAAATTAATCGCATGAATCGCTCTGTCGTGTTATTATCTCTCGATTGTTTCTTGGAAAGAATTAGTATTTTAAGAAATAGTCTGCGCATTTCTTTAATGATAATTATTTTGAACATATCTCGCATTGCATGATTTTTTATATTAAATGTTTTTGTATTTCTATTTTTCCTTACTTCGCATAGGAACGTAAAAGCGTACATTTTGAGGCTAAAACAGCTGGAGAGAAATTTATCAGTCCAAAAATGGCTTTTGCAATTTTTTGTTATAGTCGTAATTCATGCTCAAAATATATATTATCAACTGCTTTTGCATCGCTTCGAGAACGTCGCGTGATCCTCCCTAATGTCAGGTTTCCGAGACATTATTCGGTACCAGACATATGTCTTGCACTTTTGTGCGTTCCGGTGGCCTTCTCGCGTGGACTATCCTCCGTTACAACGGAATTTAATATCGCGAAAAATTCCACGTAGATCTTTATCGAATTACCTACCATCGTTGGTACATAGCGAATTATTTCAATATCGTGTTTCTTACAAGAAACGTAAGGAACTTCTAAGCATATTATATCTGATGCTTTAATATGCTGTTCTATAACACATTACATTTTATATTTTAAACTTTCTATTTTTATATAATATTAAATAAATAATTCTTAATATAACCTGATAATTAAGCATTATTTTGAAAATATTCATGTTTCCCTGCAATAAATGCGTTGCTCTGTTTTATTTTAACAAAAAATCACTCTAAAAAGAACTCCGCGTAAAATTTCTACAAAACCTAATATTCGAATTACTAACCAGTTGCATGAAGTTAATGACTCTTCTAGTTTATCTTCTATCTGGAAAGAACAATTTTACTGAAGTATCTAAAAATGTAAGTAGATACAAATCTGAAAATAATTTTGTTGGATCATCAAAATAATTACGCAGCGATCTCAAGCATGATGAGCAATGCTGCAAAAAGTTTCGATATTCTAGCGATAAGTTTAAACGTCGTACGTAATTATTTTGATAATCCATCAAAATTATTATCAGATCTGTATCTATCTAAATTTCTAGATACTCCAGTAAAACCATCCTTTCTGCGTAATCAAGGAAGTGATATCGGAAGCGAGAATCGGCGCGCGAGACGAGATTAATTGAGAGAGCAGCAAGACGCTCCGAGCGAGGATACTCTTGACTGATTTAGACATGAGTCACGCGACAGTCAGGTGCTCGAAATGCGTCGATCTTGGACGGAGAGGCCGTGATATTCCCTGGTGTCCACGTGAGACGATAATCATCTTCGTGTGGGTTCGCTCGTTTTGGATCAACCGCTGCCCCGCGGCGCGCCAAGATCAACCAACCGAATGCGTGTCAGGATATCGTCTCCACGTGTCCTTTCGAAAATCGTTACGGTTGGAATTAAGTGGAATTCCGCGTGGGCGTGAACGCATCTTTATTTGACTCATTGTCAGGCTTCCTTTCGCCTGTATTCAATATGCTTTATCTTCGGTATGCCTGGATTAGAACACGCTCGTGACCACCGGGCACGAACCTGTCCCTCGCCTTTCATTATCCTTGCGCGAAGGAGAATCACCTCCAGAGATCATGATTGCTTATGATCGAAATGGAGATTGATGGAATCCATACGGGAGAATTTGGCTACTGCGCTAATAATCACTTGATGAAAAAGTGCAAGGAAGTGTATATATTCAAAGAATATTATGAATATCTGACGATATCTTAAATGTTGTAAAGATCATTAATATATTGCGAATTACTTATAATTGCTTTTTATGATGTAACATATCTACAATCTGCTTTCACTTTTAAACTCAGAAATAGTGCAATTTCCGTTCATACATGATAATATCGTGCTTAAGTAATACATATGGATCTGTTTCCTGAATGTTATCTTCGTTTCTACGAATCCAATCCCTCCTTTTTCATTATGAAATTTTTGCCTCTCCACTTCGTAATGTCGAGCAAGGTAACACGATGATCTAATTATTCAGATTCGTTGTCGGAATTCTAAGGCGACGCTCAATAAAGATGCTACGTCCATCATGCGATATCTAAATTGAAGGGCGGTGGCGGGCGGTGAATTGGCCAACCGAGTCGCGGCATTAGCGACGCTATTGAATTATTCTGCGAGTCTTGCGACGAGTGAAAACCGGTCGACCCGTTCACAATGAGCGAAGTAGACACGAGATTGGGACCGGCGAAATAAGAAGTCGAGGAGAGATCAAGAAGGCTAGCCATTTCTAGCTGCGTCGTTCACGCACGACTGCACGAGATGCGGCCGGACTGCGGCGCTGACGCGAATATAATGAGCCGCGGTAGCAATTTGGCGAAGAGGCACGGCTTCAGTGGATGGACCACCGGGTTGACGATTATCTCTGTAAAAGAGCCACCTGTATCCATTGACAGAAGCGTGAGGCATATACTGTACGCGGCCACCATTAGAACTTTATTTGTGGTCGCTCTGAAACGAGATGAACGACGTGTGACAAACTACCATTTATAATGGCGCGATTTTTTATTCCACGTCTGAGTGATCTAAATTCTGTCGTCGTTCGAATCGCTGTACTTAGAACTGCAATTCGATATATCGATTACGAAAATATTAATAGAATCGCGAAAAAAATTGTTTTTTAAAAGAATTTATCCTGACTTTATTCTTTAACTCTATTGAGTACTATTGATAATAGTATTGCTATCAATACGTTTTTACAAGAAAATAGACCACTTCATTAATGTAACATATATTTTTCATACATTTTACTTTTAATAACAAAATAATTACAACCTAGATTTTTAAATACAAATAACCTAATTACAATATTAACTTAAAAGAAAGGAAAAAGTAAGCATACTATCAAATTTAATTTTGAAATAATATAAAATATATAATCATTGTGTCTCCTCATAACTTTATAAAATACATGATAACATAAAATAATAATACAGAACTGCTTAAAAATTAAAATCATTTATCACACTTTTTATTGTAAAACTGAGGGTCTAAACTGATGTATAACAGAATTTTTAAAAGTTCCGCTTGTCAGGAGGTTCTCTGATATATAATGTACAAAATTTTTAAGAGTTTATCTCCATTTGTTCTGTTTTTTAACATGGACAACAAAATGGATCTCCTAAGGAAGGTTATAGTTTAGCGCTCAATGACTGCTCACTTTTACGAAAAATTTATGTATTGAGTTTTTCTAGAATTAATATTTTTATTGAAACTTTCTCACGCGTGGCATTTAAATATTTCTGTCAATAGAAATTACAATTATCTAATTATATCTTTAATAAAATTATGCACTTAACAAATATATCTTTAATATGACAATAAACTAAATAATTCACTCTGTGAACTTAGTATTAATCTACAATCAGATTTTTTTTCTAAATAAAATTCTCTATTTTTTATTGAGGGGTATTTTGTTCGCAAAGTATTCAGATTCTCATGGTGGTCTCGTTTTTGGCTTCTGGTGGCATAGGTGTGGCATCCGCCCCCTCTGTTCTCCTCGTCCTCTTGAGTTACCCTCTCTGTCAGTCGCCTCCCCCCGGGAGCTCATTTATAACACTCACCTGGGAAACACAAAGGGACTTCTTTCATCCTTGCGCTTTAATACTTTCTCTCCCCGAGTCGCCGCGTTGTCCTTTTTATACGTTATTTCGTCGCTACCGTTCTTCCCTCCAGCGTCCATTCCTTTCGCCCCACGTGCTCCCTTTTTTACGCTGACGATCTCGTGATACTCTTCCACCTTCTATTTTTCATCGGTTTTTTTTTTGACGCATTGAGTTGTATAATTCACAGGATATTACTGATAAACTAAATCACGATTTTTCTCTAATCAGTATAAACAAATCATCTAATTTCTTATAATTCTTTTCCTGATATATTGTATTCACTTAATTGTCGTAATTTATAAATGTAAAAATTTTTCAATAAGTGTTACAAAGAATACCTTAATAAATTTATAATACCTTAATAAATTAATAGTAGGGGTTTACGATTTTAGTATTAATTAATCTTTAAATAATAAATAGGAACAGGAATTTTTTATTATTTGATTATCCTTATTTTATTACAACTTCGCATGAAAAGTATTAAAATTAACGCTTTTCTGATAAACGTCATAATGAATCTTTCATGATGAATGAAAATGGATTTTTGTCGGAAAAAATTATGTATATTGAGTGATGCATCACATCGAAACTCGTATGTTTTATTACAAATATATAGTGGATTTATTTTTGTTAGAATTGCATTTCTCTATGTATGTAGTAGTCAAAGGGGAAAAACTTGGTTTTTTGCATCTTTTTCATGAACCACTTTCAGCCGAGATGGTAAATTAAAAGAAAAAAGGGTAGATTAAGATTTATTTTGTCGCTCATCCCCTGTGTGGCTTATGAAGAATAGAAGCGTATAAAATAAGTATAAGATAAAATTATTCTTGAAACAAATGCGTTGTATTTATTAAGTTTTTATCTTTTTATACACAGTATTTCAATTGTAAGTGTGATTAAAGAAATTATTTGTATATATATTTCCTTATAAAATAAATTATATAATATTTATTATATTATTAGAGAGAGAAAATCTTTTTTAAAGAGCATACTTTATCATGTCATAAAAGATGTAAGAATACACATTTGTGTATGCATACACGATTATTCTTCCTAAAAAGAAAATTCTTTCTGTTTCATATAACACGTAATTTGTGTTATATCGTAATTTGTATTATATGTATTTGTATCAATTTGAAAAATCTAATAAACTTATTAATTTTTTAAAAATATTTTTGTGAAACACACACACACACACACACACAGAGAGAGAGAGAGAGAGAGAGAGAGAGAGAGAGAGAGAGAGAAAACATTAATACATCATTGTATAAAGATATATTATAGTGTATGACATATAGGGAAGACTATGTTTAATCTCTCTAGAAAATGAGATGCATCTGAAATTGAATTACATTATTGTTTAACTATCTTTGAAAATATTTTATATCTTTTATAATACTTTAGAATTATTCATATTCTGGATGTCACTATTATTCGCAGTTAATCATATAATGATACCGGCAGACGGATTAAAATTTCATATCATTTGTACAACGTTGAATTATCTCATACCGTTGAGAAATATTGTACATGAAATGTTGAGGAATGTATGACAAAATTAACTACAATGTAGCGATTAATTCTATTAATTCTGTTAATTGTTACACGAACAGAAAAAGGACGTAGAAATGCAATTCGCGGCACGGAAAACGCCATCGTCGAGAATACGGATCTGAAATGCGCGCATTCGAACGAGCTAACTTTTCGATTAAGATGGATCCCTCGTGCTCGTATGCAAAGAGACGCCATAACTCCTCCAGGGGTCCTTCGCTATCCTCCACAGAAATTACGTAAATCGCTTCCTCCGATCCTTCCTCGATCTTCGATCTTTCCCGGATAGGTCGGGCGTCCCCGACCGACTCTGAATCGCCAAGATCCCTGAGATCGTATCCGAATTTAGAAAATGTTTGTGAAGATGGTACGAATGGCGACGTTCTTCCTCAACGTACCTTCACCTTTGAACGATGCATTTGACCTCTGTCATTTAACTCTTAGATACGAACATCGGACATATTCGGATCAAATATTCGATCGACTATTTAAAATTGCGGAATAGAATGATGGAGCTCTAGATTATTGAATATATTGATTCTCTAAAACGTAGATAAATTAAAAATTTAAAATTTTGATAGGGAATCCCATTTCATGAAACGCTTATATTCCTGTTCTTCGAAATCGAGAAAATCGCAATTTTTAAATTATTAAATTTTTTTTATTTCTATTCATTCACTTCAAGTTACAATAAAAGAAAAGGTAAAATAGATTCTTTATTTACGATTGAATTATATCGAATTGTATCTTATGCATTCTTCTTAATCTTAATTTATTGTGAAGATATATGAAAAGCGATGACTTTATCCACAAATCATAAGAATCTTTCACTTATATGAAGGAATACTCTTAACGAAATAATCATTTTACTTATTATAATGCTTTTTAATTAATATGACTAATTATATAAAATATAACGAATTATAACAGTAATTATAATACAAAATACATTACAATTGATATATAAATACATGCCAAGCAAAATGTAAGGGCCACATTTTTAATTTTTTGGGAAAAAAAAACTTATTGCCTTGACTATCATTTCAAACCTTCTCCAAACAACCGTAACAATTAAAAACATCAATCTCTGCGAAAATTTTTAACTAAGTAATTCTTTAAAAATTATGTTTAAATTGTTAAAATTTCCAAACGTTGTGTTCAAGGAAATGCAAGTCGGAAAGTTATATAAGGCCTAGTAAAAATATCAATTTTGCACAATGAACTTGTAACTAATTTATATCCATTTTTTTTCTCTATTTAATAGCAGTTTTTCACGCCAAATATTAGTATATATGATAAAACACAGTACTTATAACCCATTTACATAATAAAATATATTTTAACAAATATTTTAATACTTAGAATGTTTTGCTGTGACACGTCTCAATCATAATCAAATTTTTTATTTCGTCATAATAAAAATCATAATATGAGTAATTTTGAATACACTCGGCACTGATATCGCGACTGAATATTAATTAAATTGTAAAACACATACAGTCATCACATTGAACCATTTATTCTGAATTATTAGGACTGATAAACCTTTCGAAATTTGCTAATGCCGATTACATTGTACATTCATCCGGCGCACGAGTAACATCCGTAAAACGTTTCATCGCGATCAAAGTGAACGCGTGCCATGCGACCCATTTTCTACATAATCATAGACTGTCTCCGCCGCGGTTATTAATCGCCGTTTCATTATCGCTATTATATCGCAGAGAAGGGGAGGCAAAGGGATATCGTGCATCGCGGAGATCCGTACGCATTACGGCCGATTACACCGATAAAATCGCGCGATGCATTAGCCGCGCGCGTAAACGTTTCGCGTGTATACATAGGGTGTTCCAAAATGCGTGACATTTTAGGAGCGAATTTTCACAATTTTTCAAAAATTCCACTTTTTCCTAAATAAAACTTTTTTCCAAATATGAAAAAACCGCTATTGATCATTCAAGTTATTTAGCATATTTTGAAATTTTAATATATTGAAAACTATAATTGTAAAAAACACAAATATGAGAATTCAGGATGCATTAACTGCATCCTGTGAAGTTTAATTTACACAATAATATTTTTTCACATCTTTAATACTGGATTTACGAGAAATTATCCCCTTATCATTTTCAATTATATATCAATAAATTATTGATATTGTACATCCTGCAAAAAAGTTAGTTACAATTTCAACAAAAACTTTCTGTTTGATAGGTTTTGGTACACCCAGTATATGAGAGAGACTGTCCCGGAAGCACATGCCGTTCAATCCGACGCGATCGCGCATTAGCGCTACGATTTCCAGCCTTGCGGAAAATATGTGCGTAGAGAGTGGTACGCTCATTAATTACCGCCGCTGGTAATATTACGGAATTCCGTTGGTCGAATATATCACGGGGACAAGTCTGCGTTGTACTAGCTACAGAAGCAAAACCGACAAATCGATCCTGATGTGTTCAGCTGCGTCGGTCTCAGATCTGTAATGCTAGATAACTACACGTCAATTATAATATATGCGTAACATATGTTTAATCCTTTGATACCATTTCTAACGTGGCATCCGAGACTTCTTTTACTTTGTTATTCTATGCTAACATTTTTATTAATGAAGATATGTACATTTGCTTGTTACATTGATGTCTATTACTTGAGTTATTTCGACTTAAAAAAATGTTACAGTTCATTTTTATGTAATATTTTTCACAGTACCTAATATGGTAAATACAAAACGATATACAGTAGCATCGAAGAATTAAGAAATAATGAGATATTGCATTATGCATGGATGGATAACGTGTGTAACAGTATCTCATTGTTTCTAAATGAATTATTTCATCTGTCATAATAAACGCTGCATATGTATTTCCTAAATATTTTGGAAAGACTTGTTTTTTAACGTAATATGTACATGACGGGATTATTTGAAAACAAAAATGATATCCTCGACAATATTTCAATACTTGAATATTAAAACAATTATGCGAATAAGATTATATTTACATTAACAAACAAACACTATAAATAAAATTGGTAACTTCTCAATCAAATTTGAATTCATTTTGAAGATAATCTAAATATTTCTTTTAAGCAGACAACAAGAGATTAATACGTTGAGATAAATACGTTTAATTAAAATAATCTAAATGTGGATCTTGTCTCGGTATCCGTTATGCTTTCAAGAAACATCGACAGTGCATTTAGTAAGCGTTAACATTTTTCAAGATACTGTCCGGATAACAGAGTTCATACAGAATTCGTTCATACCGGAACTTAGTGTGCAGAAGATAACAATACTAGAGATAACCAGAACGTTTCTGAAAGTGCCGTCAGAAATCACACGAACTGTCTGCCCGTGTAAGCTTACGACATCGACTGTAGGTTTCTCGTAATTCGTCTATAAAGACCGATAGAGCCCCTATGCTTCCGTTATCATTTGAAGTTTTAAGGTCGTACGTTCTAAAGTGTGCAATGTTCGACTTTTGCACGATGTATAAAGTAAATCTATAATTAATCCATATAAATGCATGAATAATGCATTCAGCAGAAAAAGTAACTTTGCAATTGTTGTAAAATTCTTTGATGTGAATGGCCTTGTCCTTAGTTCTTTACTGGATTTAAAATGTATAAACCAATTATATTACAGAATCGTACAATAGTAAAGCTGTTTTTTTTCTACTGAATGCAGCCATTGCTAATTTAAATGCTAATAGTCAGAATGATGAAGACAATTAACAAATTGTTTCGAAAGAACTAATATAATTGAAGAAGAGAACTTTATTTATTTATTTTTTTAAATGCCAGAATGGTAATTGTCATCTGTGGCTATAATTTAGATATTATCATCCAAATGTTAGATGTACTAATATGCAATTCTCCCTTGTTTATTCACGTTCAGTGAAAAATAATATTTTCGCGCCGCATCGATCAAAATGTCATTGTGTTTATTTACATATTCAAACGTCATCGTACATTAGTGCGTTATTTAATATATAGTTTATGAGTTTTAGCGCACAATCGCATTGTGCGTTTGGTGCGTAAAATGTACGGATGGTAGTTTTACAGTCGATTGAAGTATCGACGCGCAACAAGTAACGCACACAGCGAGAGGCGTTTTCCTAGAAGAGATCACGGTTCATTGGCGAAACGTGTGGACCGGATGAGAAGAGGAGGAAGAGTCGGTGCAGCAGAAGCGATTATCTTATATAGAATAATTTGTTCGCTTCATTGGATAATGCCGTCGTGGCGCCAGTCTCTGACCTGCTTATATGCCTCGTCGCTCCTATGTTGAACCTCACGACTCACACACCGTCTGATTAAAGGCTCGTGTTGTTATGTAACCGCGATGAAACTTCATGTTTGTCGATATGAATGTATGTGCGTCACGTTTCGATTCACAATGAGCACGGTTTCTTTCTTTTTTTTTCTATTATGAGCACATAAAACTTCTAAGCTGTTTACATTTAAGCTATTTCTCATATATAGATTGCGAATATTATAATCAACTGAATCTTTATCTGGTTGGATTCATTACGATTCAGTGCGATAGAATTTAATTTACATAATTTTAAAAGTAATAAACTCTCTAAAATCTTTGGAGTGGAACCTAATTTTAAAGAATGAAATTTCACTCTTTTTTAACATTGGCTCACTTGTCATTCTTTGTCATTTTTTAAAATTAGATTCCATTCCAAAGATTTTAGAGAGAAGTGTAATTACAAATGTAAAAATAATCTTTAGTATTACTAAAAATTAGAAACATTCTTCGATTCATGTTTTATCTCAAAATGTTGGGTGGGACGAATTCGCGATCTTTAAGAATACTTAAAGATTTTTTACTCTTCACTTGTCCAGAGTGTTTTGCACAATATAATTTGTGAAAGTGTTTGATGGTTGCATAGCAACCTGGATTAGACTTTTTTCTTATGCAACTGATCCTGTTGCGTTCGATTAAAAGCGTTGTACTACCGCGTGATTGATACGAAGTTCTACAAGTTCGGCAGCTATGAGGTACGAAGTATATATACGAGCCAAAGTCTCAACTTCACGCTTGACGAAACCGCCTGATTATCCACGCGTTAAACTTCGTCTTCTTGTTAGGGTCGTTGGATGCAAGCATGGTGATCTTGGCCAATCTTCTGCGGATCACTTCGATTACAACGATAACCCTCCCCCATCTACCTTTCTCGTCCTACTTCTGAGCTGATTCATCCACTCAAAGAAAATAGAATTATGGTAATCGGAGTTCTCAACGATATTGTTACGCCCGGCCGACTTGGAACAAATATAATCGTGTTGGAATAAAACACTAACTAGTTATTAGAAATGACTGGAATTTATGTTTTCATTCTTTCAATAATATTAATTTAATTAACTTATATAATTATATATTACACAAGTATATACTCATTGATTTAATATAATATATGCTCGTATAATTTTTTATCCCTTACCACATTTATCAAATCTGTGAATAAATCTTCGCATGTGATAACAAATTTTCGGTATTAACAGAGCCAATACGACAAAGATAAAAAGGCCATTGAATAAATAAAATTTTATACGAGCTACTCACGAGTTGCGAACTAGATTAGAGCGATTATTATAGGAGAGATTTTTCTACATTTATTTACATAGTAGAAATTGTATGCTCAATAATTTGTTCACAGTGCTACAGTTCCAGTTATGTTTGATTATATAAAACGATGAGATGTAAATGGCATTGGCCACAAGCAACTGCGCCATGTACGTTCCTGCAAAGGCGGCTAAATGACGCAGCCGGTGCATCGACTGCACTTCTGCAGCTATGTGGACTTCCAGGTGGTGGCACGTGCTCTGGTATCGACAGGTGGCGAACGGTCCAAATTCTCCATCGTCTCCATCGTAGGACGGATCGTTCTTTCGATTTCTAGGGGCAGATCTAATTTATCCTCGGATCGTTTGATCAACATGCACATCCGTCTTTGTAGAGGGAATAACTGTAAGTCGGCACGATTTCTGGTTTCGAGAAATTGAAGGGATTAATCGTCACGTCATCGTGAATTGTAAAAGAGCAGTGAATACTACAGACCATATTGTATAATATTCTACAATATTTGGATGCGTTTCATTATTCAGTGCAAGTACTAAAAATTTATAGTTTACATAACGTAAACTACAAATTTTTAGTACTTGTAGTGAATAAAAGAACGCAGTTATAAAGTAATAAAAAATCATGAGAATCGCGATTTATTATATTTCGGTTAATAAACGAAAATCGAGACTTGATATTAATTATTATCTCTTCATATTTGCAATATCTTTATTTTTAATGTTTATAATATGTAAGCGAAATATTTCGTTTATAATGAACAATGAAAATAACGTAAAGTACGAATAATAAAATAATATAACTAATACAATTATATTAATCTGTGTAATTATTAGGTATTTATACGGATGTATACTTCATATCAGCGTTTCCAATTTAATACTTTAAAAGTAGAATTGGTTTTTGTTCTGTTCGATATTATCCTCGTTTGCACGTAAACGAATAGGCACGCGAAAGGCTAACAGTCGGAGTACGGCGCATTATACTGCTCATTATATTCGATCTGTTCTCCAGCAATTCACGATATTGCATGCCGCATAACTTCCTTTCTCGCGATATAACACCGCATCATCCACGAGTACTTATGAACGATAAATCCTCATAACGATTTCTTCGTAAAAAATATAAAAATGTCGGATTATTGCTACAGAACATACCACAAAAACCATTGCAATTTCCGATCGATTAACGTTATAAAAATAGTATTGGATTTATCTCTTTATTGCATTTTCATAGTTTGCATTGTGATATAATTATTTTAGTATCAGAAATTAATCGTATATTCTAGCAAAATATTTATATTATCTAATAAAAACATAAAATATATTACAACTAGAAATTTGCGAATATATAATATTATTGTATAAAACTTAATTTATTCTCTTAATTGATAAATTGATACTTTGCATATAATTATATGTGTGTTGCATACATTTAATTTATGCACAACTTGTGGATGAATATATATATAACTTACAAGCCCGTATGAAATAATGAAAGGTCGATTTAATTATTATTACGCGTCAGTAATAATCCATTAAATTACATTATTTATAATTAGCTATGTTAAAATAACCGGAATTAATATCTTATAATATCGATAATCTAATATTACGTACACGTCTAAAATTTATTATTGAAATTTATTTGATTCTTATTGAATTATTCTCGTACACTATTTTTGTTCACTTTTTCTTTGTTCCTAATGAGGTTTTTCAAACAGTTCAATGAGATCGAAAATCCAAGTCGATGTCTCGGCAGGTGGTATAAAAATTGTGCCGCCAGTGTGGTTAAACAGCAGCCGCCTGTAAAGGTTCAAGGGCCGGTGGATAAAGGAGAATATAGAAATTCTCTCTTAAAAACATCTGCTGCTACCATGGATCAAACGCAAAAGAGAGATGGAAGCATTACAAGAGCGTGATCCTTCAAATTGTGCTTTAAATGGGATTGCTTTGCCTTTCATTGAACAAACGTTTTCTTACCGAAATAGTTTTGTTTAACGAAATGATGCTTATTTGTAACTGTCAACGGCTTTACATTTAATTACTTCTTACTGCACTGTGATCATTTTTGTAACGTTTTCTTGAAATGCTATATTTACTTCTTCTTTGAACATTATTATTTTGAGTATCTTCATATTCTTCATGCAAAGAGACAAGGAGAATTCAGCAAAGATTAATAATGAAATATTCTATATGTTGTGATAAGAGATCGTTTCCTTACTTCAAAAGTTATACAACTTAAAAAATGTGATTTTTAAGTTATTATTATGAATAAGTTAAGTGAAGATTACTTTATCAATTAAAAGTAAACTAACTTCAGTTCACATAGATCCTTCAAATAATACTTACATTATTCTTAAGGTTTTCAAAGAGATATAAGAGATCGTAATATCTTCTACGAGAATGACACATTTTGAGTTGTCGTTTTTGTAAATAAAGGAGAGTTTTCTACAAAGAATATTTAGAGTTAAGGTTTTGGTGATTAAAGTTTGAAGAAGAAATTGTTTTATTTGAATTTAGTCATTTTAGCTGTAAGATAAATGTAAACTGTTGATGATATTTCGAATTGTGTCACTTTTGTTGAATTATTCTGGATTTGTTATAATTTTATAGGATATAAAAAATCGCTGAGAAAGAATAATTTTCTAAAGATTGTAAAACAAAAATGACAAAGATTACATTTAATCATGTTTCTAAAACTATATTCTGTTTGTCGTCGATATTGTTTAACTAATCATTAATTTTCTATCAATTTGAAAAAAAATTTTTCCTCTTTTCCGAAAAACTTAATTTTTTGAGTTGTGTAGCCTACACTTTTAAAGTAAAGGAACCCTTCAAAAAATTCTGTATTTCCCAAATAGTCCATATCGAGTGGCCAATCAAAACGACTTACAAATCTCTCATGCGACATGTGAAATATTAGCTTCGCGCTGGTTTGTTCTCTTAGCGAAAAACATGTTCAGAGCTTTTTGTATAAATCGAAATTGCGTCTTCCCTTCGGTAGGCCAGAAGAAACAGACCGATTAGCATTTCGACCCGACTACTGTCGCGGATAATGAATAGCGTGCGATTATGCATACCAGAGAAACGAGGGTTCCGGGCGATTCCATATCAGGTCGTCAGGGGTATATATCATCCCCCGGAACGCTCTTCATGGCAGACACGAGCTCGCGGGGTAATGCAAGCTTCTTGCGCCCGAGTGAATCGCAGGAATTCGACGTTGTTATTCTCCTTTCATGGCCCCGAGATCCCTCGCGAGGGTGTGAGAGAATTGGAGTAGCAGGATGCTGGTGGCACATCTTACGTCGAGCTCCCACGCTGTCGCAGGTGCACATCCCCGATTCTCGTATTTTATGCACGAAAAAAGCCCTTATCCTCGCTTATCAGATGTACCTTTATCTTACCGCGACGTTAGTCGACGATTTTTCCGATTTTCGCATCTCGAAAGGTGTCGAAAGTATTTTTGGTTCTTGAATTTTGTCGCGATTTCTTATCGCAGTTGTTTGCTCTTTACGTTCGTTATTTCTATTTTATAACAATCTATTTTTAGAATACTCTATGTAACATAAGACATAAAATTATATCTAAAATTTATCATAGGATTAATCTGGACGACCAATGATTTTATAGGATGTTTTGTATTTTTTTGATGCAAGAACTTCTGCTTAATGAGTGTTTTGCGTTATTGATTAATGAAGAAGTAGTGTCCACGGAATTACGTTGATTCACGACTCTGATAAGTGTTTTTCAGAGGCGTCTGTCAAGCGGTTTTTATTTACAACCGCTCATTAGTATCGCTACGTGACATCGAGGCCAGATAATACTCGCCACTTACGTCATTCTTGTTTGTGTCGGTGACCAATTTTAGCTTAACTTCTACGATTGATTAGCATTTAGTACAAATTGCAATTTATACTCTATAATCTTACCGATATGAAAAGGCAATGAGTTTCTTTATTTCTACAATAAAGGTTTCCATTCTCATTAACTTTTCGTGAGTTATAATCGTTTCCTCTTTCTATTTTTCTTTTTCCATTTGAGACATTTGACGTACTAAATATTTCATAAATTGAGAAGTATGTATATCTCTATTAATTATATATGCTGACTTTCTAAGTAACATCTCGTTCATAAATAGATGCTTTCTAAATTTGAATCAATACATAGTCACTGACATCAGTCCCAATTATGGCATTGTGATCAATGAATTTATAGTGAAATTTTCGACTAAAAAAAAATCAATGAAACGTAGAATCCCTAACTTAGCTTTAGTGTTAAATTCAATGTGCATAAAACTGATATGCAAATATCAATATTTTAATTATACAATGCTCAAACTTCTTTTCTTTTTCAGTTGAATTTCATTGATTCATATTTAGAGAGTGTATAGTAATACTTATTAATCAAGTCCTTTTCGAGCATAGTTAATATAGGATTTACTAGGATTCGCGTGCTGAGAACTCAAAATCTCAATATTTATGATAAATAAGATAAAATATAAACTTTCAAGACAATGTTCCTTATGAACCCTTTCCCATAAAGATCTTTACTTCCGATTTCATCTCTTCGCGTGCAGAGAATTCGGTTTTCGAGGAAACAAAGCGACAAGAAGCGAAACTTTGAAATGCATTACGCCACCACGTCCCGCCGTAAGAAGTCTCGATTGAAAAAAGCAACGTCTAATCCGACATTATGCATGGATTAATGAGCACCTCTGACTCGCGACTTACCTATAAAAATGTATCCGCAGTTCTCAGTTGTACGAGATACTTGCCGGATGTCAAAACTTATCAGTGGTAGAGCCATGGCGCCAACCTTCTCGAGTTTCGAGATCGGGAACGAGGAAAGCCGACGAGCCTTAATTTGCTCCTCTAACGGTCTGTCTCTTATCGCCTTTATCTACGATGATATTTCCGTCTGAGATTCTACTTTGACATCAGCGATTAGCGCTAAATCAAGATTTTAGATGATTGACTCATTGTCCATGTCAATGAACTTTGGAAGGGATAATGAAAGGAAAGCATGGATTTAAAATAATGTCAATTTTACAATCCATATAATAATGAAATGATTATCACAGCATTTATAAATTAAGAACGCACTGATTTTAGCAAGATTTATGAAAGTGGACAGATTAACATCTTTCACTTTCAAAAGACGATTCATAGGAATTATTGTTGGTGAATGACACCGGCATTTTCTCAATGTCGTTTAACGACGAAAAAGTAAATCGAGTTTTACGATGAGGTATTTATTTCTCTCTCTCTCTCTCTCTCTCTCTCTCTCTCTCTCTCTCTCTCTCTCTCTCTCTCTCTCTCTCTTTCTCTCTCTCTCTTTCTCTCTACTTTTCGTTTTCTTTCGTCTCTTATATTACCATCTATCAGACGGATTGTATGATAAAAAGCGTTACGAACGGAGCTACCGGCGGGATACCAAGATGTAGAGATAATTCATACGGTTCATCCAGAAATATCTTTTACATGGACGGAATCATCGTTGTAAAAGGAATCCACTTCTGGATTCTTACAGGTCGCCGTGCTGGTCGGTCTGCCTCGAATGTCTTTCTCAAGTCACTCTCTTCGCGCGTCTCGCTCGATCGATTTCCGCTATCACGCGGTAAACGATTTGGCGAGAGGCACAAACGATACAATCATTGATTCGTTCACTCTCGGCTGTGAAAATTGCCTTTTGTTTTTTTTTTCGCCGAGGGGAAGTTTGATTCTCACTTCGCTACGTGCTCACGCGGAAAATCGAGTGTGCCATGAGCCATGATGTAATGACATTATATCACATTTCTGTAATGTTAATTAAATAATCCTTTTGATTCGCGATAGCGAAAGTGTTACATGAATGATGCGTTTAAAAAATTATGTGTGATACATTAAAATTGAGATATTAAAATATGAGACATTGAAATTTTATATTAGAATGATAATTAATTCTTATATAAATATTCTATATGTTATCCAGTTTTTACTTGTGACAAGGCAACTAAAATAATCAATTTTAACCATTCATCTGCAACCTGGATCTTTTTAACATAAGTGAAATTTCAGTTTCAAATTTCTCCGAAATAAAAGAGGAATTCGGTTTCCTCTCTTAAAATATCTTGTTAAAAAATTATTTGATAATGTAATAGATATGTTAAAAAGTAAACCTGAATTTTTCTACATTTTTTTCAAAGTTTAAAATAGCAAAAAAGCAGACAGAGGAAGTAAAAATACGATTTCAAACGGAAGATTAAAACTGTTTCGTATAAAACAATAATATACTGGTGAAAAAAAGAAACGGAGTCGTGTATGTCGCGCTAACATTTATTTATTAACAATAAATTATTTTTTCAATTTTCGTTTGGCCGACAGACGGTCATAATTTCTTAATTCTATGAAACCGCAGACAACTCGTCGCATCTATTCGCTTATTCTTTCACCAGCAGGTACTGCGTTTTTGTGCCCCGCGCGCAGCAGTAAATTGACCGAGAATCGTTCTGCCACAAAAATTAGGGTCTCCTCTCGAAAAATCGGCAGACAGTTTCGGGTTTATACGAGCACGATTGGCAGACAGCACGTTCGCGGTTATATGGCCGTGGCGAACGTGCGAACGTGACGTCGTCGCGTCGCTCCAAAAACGCCACTGATTTTTGTCTCTTCCCTCTTCCGGCAATCTCACGCCCCCGATTTTCAATACCGCTCGCTGCTGTGAATAGCGTGGAATTAATTTCGGATCGTCGATCGCGACCGCGTTGCTGATAGATAACGCTCCCGCGCGGAAATGAAATTTGTTCGCTGAAACATCACGAAATAAAGTCTATCTCTTCATGAACTATCGATTCTTTTAATTGTTGTCGATTCTCACAAATCCCACATGTAGTCCATCTATTTGAGCAAAGTATTTAAGAATTTATATCTTTTTTTAGGTAATTAAATAAGTGCATTATCCTCAATTAATATATCAGAGAAATGTGCAGAGGAAAATAGTAATGAAGATACATTTCACTAAAATTTCGTTAATTTCTACGTAGTATTTGACTTATGGGCGTATTCTGAACATGTTGTTTCACCTTAGAGGAATTCCGCGGCGTCATTCCCGAGCCATTTTCCTGTCGAAACCGGTGATGTTTCCGCACCACTCTCAACAGCGTTGCCACGGTAGCTGCTCGTAAAATCATCTTTTTCGAGGGAGGCTCGTGTGAAAGAACCGGGTGGTTGTAAAACCTGCCGCATACCCTCAGGACATTGGGGAACACAGACTCTAGGCGTTTGCGTTTGGCTAGCGTTAATTGCCAATTTGTAGGCGCGACCGCAACACGCCCGACTAGAGTTTGCTGTGTCACCACCTGCGCCTCTGCAGTATAATAAAGTTTTAGCGAGCAAACGGAAAAAAGGATTTGATATGGCATCAGTAATGTTATAATCAATGTAAACGCGAATAACTTCTAATATCTTTTAATAACAAATTCAGATTTTAGTATTATTTATTTACATACTCTCATCTTTGTAACAATGTAGACATCTTTGGTCTTGTAGTATTTTATTCTACAACTGCTAGATTTTAAATGTCTTCTCATTTTTTTTAAATAAAATTTATAATTGTATTAATTATATTCAATAAAAAAAGTAACTTTGCAACTGTTGTAAGATTCTTTATTAACATCAAATGTATCAAACGTCATTATTGATCGTTTCTATTTTGTAAAAGATAGGATTCTGAAAATTTTTAATTTTTTATTAATTTATATTATAAGTATTTTATATTAACAAAAAAAATGTTTGGTTCTTCGTAAATTCTTAAATTTTCAAAATAATTTATTCATTTGATTCTTTTAGTGAGTAAGAAATGTTGGTACTTCTAGTGTTAATATGATTGATTCTTACCCTTAGTTTCTCACTGGATCTAAATGTAAACCAATTGTATTAAAGAACCTTACAACAGATGCGTAGCTACTTTTTTTTGTTGAATACAGTCGCATTCCGAAGAAGAATAAGAAAAACAACATCAATTTGAATTTATCATTTTTTTTGTGATTCAGTAAATATAACATTATTTTGATTTTCTTATTCTCCTGGAATTGCCTCTGAAATTGAAGTCGGAAGCTCAAGCAGTTTCGATACATCATGTCACATCGCAAGAGAACAATCGTTGCATTTTGTTGTTGAAGCAGAGTATTCTGTCGAATAACACACGAATAACATGTAGAAAGATATATGCGTCGCATAAGAGTGTAGAAAGCGTGAAACGAAACGTGCACGTAATCGTGCAATTTCATTTTAAGAATGAGAGGAACGGTCGAGTGGAAGCGTGATCTTTTACAGTGAGAGTAACTCCCAACCTTAAGAAGATTCGTGACCGGAATTTTTTCGTTCGCACTCGATGGTTACCGATAAGGAGTCGATGACGACAAGGTGACTCGCGGGGGCTGCCCGTTTCAGATAGTTATATGTTCCACCATATGTGTACATAGGCGGCGAATATCGAAAAAAAAAAATGTGTCTATATTGTTCGATTTTTATTCCTTCAATAAAATGTAAATTCTATTGCGGTCAATTGGAATTTTTATTTCACACTAAACCAGCATATCTTTTGAAATATTCGATATTTATTACATGATTTTCCATATTGTGTACAATTTTCCACTGAGAAAAAAAATAGTTGCAATTACCATAATTTAACTACAATTATATAGTTATTTTTAATATATCAGCTATATATCTTTATAAAATTATGAATTTATGTAATTATATAATTATTATTAATAATATTATAGCAGTAATAACTAGAAAATGAAGTTTCTAGCAATAATTTTACCATACAATTACAGTCACAAATATCAGACTCTTCTGTCATTGTCAGTACATTTCTCTAATAAGTAGATCATTAGATAATAGATTCATTAAGTGAATTATACAAAAACATCTTTAAGCAAAGTACAGGAAGCCTGAGTTTTGCATGAAAATATTAGATATTTACTTTTAGAGATTGTGTAAGTTTTCTTCTACAATCTTCGTAATATAATTAATTTTATTTAAATTTATGAGACAGAGAATGCAAATTTATGCAAAGGGTCATAATATAATACAAAACATTTTAAAAAGTGATATTTCACTTCAAGTTTTACTTTTTCTAAAATATTGCATGATCTTATATAATTACGGAAAAGAGCATTCGTAATTTTCGCGAGAATTCACAAAAATTGTGCTAGCAAATATTTGCTCGCGGACAAGGGGTGGAGAGAGCCGTTAAAGCACGGATCAACGATAGCTTGTGCGACATCCGAAATCGGTTACGAGGGGTAATCACGTCGGCATTATTATGCGTAACGCCAGCCATTATCGCGGTCGGCAGGTCCCCGTGAGAAAGTTCGCGAGCGCCGCCAATGTCGTATACATATGCTTTCGCGCTCAGGAGTAGTCAGGAGGTGTGCAAGCAGGCCACGTAGGCTCGGGCTAGGTGCTCCTCACACATACGCATGTGTTTTCACGTTCTATTACCTCCGCCTACCTAGTACCTACGTACCAACCTACTGGCCGAACAATAATAGCTATTGTACGACGCTTGTTAACGCGATACGTGAGCGAGAGAGACGACGCTCCCTCCGCGATCGGCACGCCAATCGGCACGGCGATTTAATCGTGAATTCAGAGATTTGCAACCGGAAATCAGCCGTACGGCTGCTAATTCCGGACCGGTCGAACCACGGATTTCGCAACACGACGCAGTTCCATACTGGATCGATGAATCCGGTCGCAAATGCATCTATAGAAACTTATTTAATATCTATAGAAACTTATTTAATACACACTGTTGAAAATATCATGAAATATATTTAATATACTTTCAGTTACACAAGTTGAATTTAATTTCATAACATTATATAAAATTCAATTACATTACATTTAATGTATTAAATTTAATGTATTTGATACTGAAAAGTATATTTGTGTACATGAGATTTAATGTATAATTTTCCATAAAGTTTTATGAAATTTAATGCACAAATTCATTTAAGACTGCTGTAACTGAGTTTCCAGTTAAAAATCATTCATTACTTTTTATTTCATAACCATAGACTTCCTTTATATGTTACTTAAATTCATAATGAAATTTCTGACTAGTATATGTTTAAAATCAGCATAGTTTCCCAACTATTATATTATAAATAATTGTCTAAAGATACCATCAGAATAAAAATTTATGGCGTGGCATAGCTATAATAATTGCTAATGCAATAAATATAAATATCTATTTAGACATAAAAGGATTGCACGCTTTTATATAATGTCATAATAAATATTACTAGTTACATGAAGCATTGTCTATGATACGATTAATCTTATCTGAAAATCTAATGACAGAGCATTATGAAGCATTGAATTTCGTGGGTAGCCATCAGCGATCTATTACTTTCGATTGTCGAGAATTTCGCGAGATTATAGAAAAACGTGTGCGCATCGAGATGCAAGGCTTCGATGATTCATTCCACGAACGGAGGAAATACTCGGCGTTGAGAGGCGCGTAGGTGAAGGCGAAAGAATGAATGAACGCGAAGCGGAAGCGAGTGGACTCGCGCGGCGGCACGCCTCGCATACTGGGTGCTTTGTATATAACTTATGTATATGTTTGATCATCAGTTTGCCAGTTGAGCGAAATGTAATAATTCGCGGATATTGAACAGATAATCTCGTAGATAGTTGAATAGAAAATTTTTGTGAAAAATTGATCATGAAAAAAACTGTTCTTTATCGATACAATAATAAATTAACATTCCTTCATCTTTATCATCAAAGTTATGAAACACCCTGTATATGCATATCCGTACCTGCGTGCATGATCACGTTGAGCTACCTTTCCCGATCGACGAGACGCGTTTTCCTGTGCCGACACCGGACGTCCGGCGCGGTCAACGGAATAGTAATACGCAATACGAACAGGTATAGATAGTACCACCGTATCCCTATGTTCGCTTGAAGGATTCCATTTATATAAATTGATACGATCACGTCTAATGTAATAGAACTATAAAGGCAATATAGCCAAGCACGATAACTGGGGCACGATCGACGATAAAAGTGAAGTTGTACGTGGTCTGTATACCAATATTTTGTGTATTAACTTCCATTATTTCCTTTAATATTTTTAACGTTAGATATTTCTAATATACTTAATGGATTAGAAATATACTAGAAAAATAATTTCGGCTTTTCGCTTTCTCATTCCTTCTCCCTTTATCTGTTTTTTTTATTTTTGAATAAACTTAAAAAAAAACAACTTTAAAACAAGCACTTGTCAAATTAGAATTATTAGACGAATAATCCACTTTTAGGTGATGTAGGAGTTGTTACTTTATACATTATAGCAAGCACTTCCGCTGATGTAAATTACTATATTTAATTGGAGATTTATTTAATTAAGAAGTGAAGTAAACAGGCAGGATAGTCGCGAGGCACGAAGTTATAACTCACTTATCGTGATCGTTTGACAGAGGACGAAGTACGGTTTTTGGCGGAAAAGCGAGTCCTGTGTTCGATAGATACTACAAAATTGTTTAATAACGGATGAAACTTCCGGGCGTCTCGTTTACAGTGGACCGGATGATCCGCTGTCGCGTTTCCGCACCAATGCGACGGAACGAACGAATGCAGGCGATCCGCTCAGCCGACGACATTGTGCAAAATATCATTGTTCGATACTGCGAGTCACGTAGAGAGAGAGAGAGAGAGAGAGAGAGAGAGAGAGAGAGAGAGAGAGAAAGAGGGAAGAGAAAAAGGGTTACCGGTGACCTATTCGTTTCCGGTGGAATATCGATAATTGAGCCGGTGAGAGAGAAACGATGGAAGTTAGAGAATAAAAACATTCACGAATATTTTACCGTACGGCGTTATCTACGATATTTTGACAGGAATTACGTGCCGATAAAATTAAATAAATAATATTATTCATTTTTATAATACACTTTATAATATCTTCATATTTAATATTATTAGATAATATAAGCGAATAATTAATTATGTGAATTATATAAGAAAAAATTATTTCTTTTTCATCTTTTTCATCAAAAACTGCAAGCTGAAAATCGAACATTCTAACGAGCTTTGAAATTTAATTCACTTATCTTTCTTACTATTAGTATATTTGTATTTTACGCGAATAAATTTTAAAGCGAATGAAATCGTATCCCCGACGTCGGATGTTCGACAAAAGGGGATTTTTAGAACTAATATTAGTTCGAAGCAAGCAGACAATCGATTAACTAAACATCCATTATTACCAGGATGGCCACTGCTAATATTCACACAACCTGTGGCAACGTGAGAATAACGAGAAATGGAGGGACGGATAATTAACGGCGTACACGTTCTCTCACAGTTTTATTGTTAGTTTAACAGTGGCAAGCGTCAGTCATCAATATTCGTCGGTCCGCGTCGTCGTGCGTGACTTACTATTATATTTTTGCTTATTCTGCCAGTAGTTTCTTAAATATTCGAAGCATTTCCGCGCTGCTTTGCATTTATGCGCACCCCATAATTTATGTCATACGTGATTATTTTTACTAACGGAGTTCAAACTGAATGCATTTAATTTTCACGATATTTTTTGTAATCACATTTTAACATTATCTGCTTTGCAAATACTGTTGTAATATTCGTCATCGTAATCGTCAAGTAACAATCGATCTCCATGTCCGAAAAGTTCCTACGTTTGCCACTGCGTGCCGTCGAATTTCTTGCAGAGTTAATTATCTTAAGTATGGGCGCAAGTCACGTTACAATGAAACTCATAAACTTGTACATATTCTATATATATTTCTGTATATATATTTCTGACAAAATCATCAAAGCTTAATTACTCGCTATAACCGAGGATTACGAACAATAATGTCGACATGCGACGTACCATTCTAATTCTGCTTAAGTTAAAAAATATATTCAACAATAATTTTCGAATTTCTAATGAATTACATTCACGTGCGAAGATTATGAAATAAACCAAACCAGTTAAAAGAAAAGAAAAACATTCATGATATGATATAATTTTCTCTGCATTATTATGAACTTATGAACTTATGAACTTTTGTTAATTATTGTATCAAGTTTTCTCTGCAATAAATTATCGTATTAAGTATAAAGTATCGTATTATTAGAAATACTTTATCATAATTTGATGAATATTTCACATTTGATCATTATTATCACAAGAATTTTGTTACTACATTCGGAAATTAGAGAAAGATCGCGAGAACGATCGGCAATCCCCCTGGCTCTGAAACGTTAAGAAACGATCTCTCACAGTAATCAGGATATACGGTCGCCTCCGGGGATGGACGGTTAAATGCTGCTGACGGAAAGTACTACGGAGAACGTTCTAATTATTGTCTTCTTTCGGAAACTGCGCAAGATTTCCCAAGAGTGATCGGAGCTCCTTCGTGTCTCGCACAGCGAACTTGCGCCGATAACTTCGAAACTCGCATGAACCGAGA
>NW_017259192.1:2462841-2466277 GCF_001594045.1 Atta colombica | reverse complement strand
AGAGAGAGAGAGAGAGAAAGAGAGCAGGAATGTGAGAAGATGAGAAAAAGTTCGACAGTTTTCGCGGAGACGAGTAGCTTTAAGTATATAGAACTCTTAAGAAGTAAGCGGAAACAGCATTGCGTATTTATGAGATTCCAGTTGTCGCTTTAGCGGCAGCTCGCCATGGCCAAAGTAATTGCGACAGGTAAAACGTGAATAATGAATCACCAATCGAAATAATCTAACTTTAGGATTTATTTGTGATGAGATTAAGAAGAAACAAAGAAGAAAACATTCGATCTTTTTCTCGCGTTTTATCAAAATTTTACGTTTTTTACTCAGAGAATCGCCCTTTATTTAAATTCAGAATTCGCATAAACTGTTAATCTCCATCGGACATTATGTTATAGTCAAGATTTGAAATGTTATAATTAATAATGTGTTTTTAAATAGAAATTCTATTCTCCATTTGAAATGTTCGCCAATTTATTCCGTAGTAATTATATGACGTGTCTACGAGTTTAGTTATGGAAATTAACATTAGTGGAAACTACTTTATGTATTTAAAATTCATCGGCATATCCGGTTTAATAATAACATAATATTAATAAGATGAGCATTATTATCAACTCACACAGAGAGAGAGAGAGAGAGAGAGAGAGAGAGAGAGAGAGAGAGGGGAGGAGGATATTAAATACTAATTGAATTTATGATTGAAACAAGAGTATTCTATTCTCAAGTAATGCATAACTAGATTGATGTTATTATTATTAGCTGCTTGTAAAGTAGCATAAATGAGTTTCGATAGTGAATACATAGGCAATTTCGCGAGGCAAACATTATTATCGCTCAGTCAGCGACCTATTCTGAATCGGCAGTTTTGAACCTAAACCGAGAGTTGTACAACAAGCGAATAGATTTTCTGCTAATTTTAACGAAGCGATACTGTGGTTAGATAACGCTTCATGGAATTCAATATGAACGCTGCCAAAATGTACAACATAGGATGAGCGAAACTTTGTTATTGAAAGCTAAAACAACCGCAACATGTAACATTTAACAAAAGATCGATAATGAAGTCCCAGATAGCCTCAGGATTAGTTAGATTAAAGAAATATAATATTCTCATCATGAGACTGTTTAGAATGTCATTATTGATTTTCTGTTAAATTACAAGAAACTAGTTAAATCGAAGAATTAGCATTTCCAATACATTTATTTTAGAATGATATTATACATACTTTTTGTACTACGCCTCAAATCCAGATACATAATAAGTGCTGTCGTATATATTTTTTTTTCGTGTAAAAATAACACTATCTGGTTAAATGTAGAATCTATTTTTATATACAATATAGTGTGTTATTTTCATACATAGGTATATGAAGTCACTTATTATGTTTGAATTTGCAGTGTATAATAGTTATATAAAATGAGTTCTTCTACTATCTCAATTTTTGTATTTTTATTTTGGACAACAAATAAATTATTAATGTGGAGAGAGAGAGAGAGAGAGAGAGAGAGAGAGAGAGAGAGAGAGAAAGAGTATATATCGAAGTAATGTGACGACGGAGATGACTATCCGCGAAAAATTACGTTGACGATGTCTCGGCGAAAAACTGAGCGCCTTAATTCAGCTATTAATATATTAGACGCGTCACACCAAGTCGCGCGATTATATTTTACGCGGGGAGATGTTATGAAGAACGACGGCTGATGCGATTACCGCGGACAGGAGGTAACTTTTTATCGGGACATTATAAGCGCCCCGTTTACGGACCATGTCGTAAAGTAAATGTGCTTTATTCATTTTCCAGTAGATATCCGGGGGGGGGGACTGAGGATGCAGCTATATATTTCAGTTTTTTGCCTTCTTAGTATCACATCTGATGTTATGGCTAAATAAATAATTTAATTTTGACAATTTTCGTGAGTACGCTCTGCGGAAAAATTAACAATATATTGAATTGGAACAAAAGTTCGTAGCATTACTTTATTTATAATGTAGACATAAATAAAGTAATGCTACGAATTTTTGTTCCAATTCAATATATTATTAATTTCTAAAATTGTGTTCTATTAAATGATATAATTGTAAATATTTAAAAAAAATATTTTAATATTTACAATATCATTTAATAGAGCACAATTTCAGTTCTAAGAATCTGTTTTTTAAAAATTGCATGATGATTTTTACCGAATTATGAGCAATCAAAGTCAAAATGCTCTTTTTATTTAATTCGTAATAAATCAGTAACAAAAAATTGAAGAAACATTTTTTTTAAAAACGATTTTGTAAGGAAAACTTTAAGGTTTCAAATTAGAAAATACAATAGAAAATCTTTGCAAAAGTTTTTTGAACATGTGAGATCTATGAAGTAAGAAGAAAGTTTCGCATTTTGTCTTGTAGTATTCTATATGTAAAAATTTGTCAAACTCACAGAAATTCAAAAGACATAGTAGTCTTTCGAAAGTAATGATTTTAAGTTTTAAAATCTTTTTCTAATTTAAATTTTGTTTGTTTTTAACGAAGTTATAACTGCATGAATTTTGAAGCTCATAGCTACAAACTTTTGTTCCAATCCAATATTATCTATTGTAAGTTATGATAAATTTCGAGCCATTTTACTATCATGCTATATTATTGTTTGTTCCTTTCACCATTTAAGATATACTCGATATATTAATTTATGTTGCTATAGAGGAATGAGTGAAAAATCGCATTAGAGTAAGAACTGTAATCTTTACGCAAAGGAGGGGAGCGGCGGTCAGCTAATTAACATGCTCAGTCGTAGTAATTAGAATTCGGGTCTGAATGCGTCGAATGCTTACAGGGTGCATTGTTGTATTCAGCGCGGAGAATGTCGAAGGGTTTAGGTTCCGTTGTTCGTGCGGCTATGCTGGCTTGCAGAGAGAATTGGATTTGAAATGAAACGTTTGAATCTCTAGAATGCAACTTCTTTTCGAAACCATTGCGCTTTTTATGCTACTGATGCGATAAGGTTTGCCTTCTCACATAAGCGTAGGCCACTGAACTTCGTTATGTCGCATATGATGTTGTGTAACTCCAACTTCTATTCATTCTTATTACTTTTTTATTTAAACCAGATCTTCCCACTGTCCTAGAACAGCATCTTTCCAATTTTTTTCTCTATGTGTACTTAATATTTATTCAAAATATTTCTTTAAGATTATTTTTAAATCTTCTTTATACAATTAATTTTTGTCAGAATATATTTAGTGGTGGACATCGCCGGATCTATCTATAATGAGTGAGAGTACTATGATGCTTATTGCTTTGCCTCACTTAAATGACTCTTAATAACAAATTTTGTTTTGATGACAAAAATGTTTACGGTTGAAATCTTGATATGTTACTCGTAAAAGAATAATTAAGTTGCAATATATATATGAGAAAGAGAGTTGGGGAGAAAAGAAGGGGGAGGGGAGAGGG
>NW_017259192.1:2461681-2462741 GCF_001594045.1 Atta colombica | reverse complement strand
GAGAGAGAGAGAGAGAGAGAGAGAGAGAGAGAGAGAGAGAGAGAGAGAGAGAGAGACACGTCCAGATGAAATACAATTGTGCAAACTTTGCCTGTATGAATTTTCTAGGACACTGGGAAGTTTCAATACTATTAAATAGGAATAAAATTTTTATATTGGACAAGTTCAAATTCGCGGAAACAATCATGCTAGATTGCAGATGCAATTTTATTGAAAGGATACATTAGCAGCACACACTTATAAACTGCATTCGAAAGTATTATCAAAAAAATAAAAAAAAGTTCGGAACTAACGGATTAAGTAGAATCTAATATTCTTTCAATCTAATATATTTTCGCATGAAGTTCTTCCTTATAAAAAATACATATGTTTTTTTACGTTTATATTTTTATCCAATGTTTAATATTTTCAAGTATATAATTTATATCTATATACATTTAAAGAATTATTCGATTTAATTGTAAAAGGATGAGAATAATGAACACAATTATTTGACATATGTTTGTATCATCATATTACTTTTACGTATCAAAATCTTTCGACCATAGTGGAGCATAATATCCGATGATCCCGGACATTGACCAATTCCCAGTCAGCTATACTCTCCGGTATTCCGGTGTGGCTCGAATCGAAATCAACTGTTAGCTTGGCTGCCAGCCAGTCTGATCACTCAATGATGCAACTTCGTTTGACATTCCTTTTTTGCATCGCAGGCTCTCTTCACATTGTGATCTCAACATAATATTAATGAATCATCTGCATGTAATGGAACGTTTCCCAAATAAAGTATCTCAGATTTCCGATAGTATACGATTCCTTTTAATGGTGCAATGTCATATATAGTAATTCTATGAATTTCGAATATCTAAAAATTAAGGTAAGAGATATATCTTGCATACACAAGTACGAAGAAAATTCACTTAATATGAAAATACAATTTTTATAATGATCGAATATTTTTTTTATATTACTAGATATATACTTATAATAAGTATTCTGGGAATTACTAGAAATATTAAATACTCTAGTATTAATAATAAAATTGAAGTCTATAAAAATT
>NW_017259192.1:2459721-2461581 GCF_001594045.1 Atta colombica | reverse complement strand
AAATTGAATTAATAAAATTATATTATATTAAAATATTATTTGAATACTTTCAATATTATTCTGCAATTCCTAATTTTTTACTAATGTATTAATTAAATAACCATATTAATATTATTGCAATTAATATCATTACTATTTCTCGCTAACTTTGTATCATTTTGCTTTATCGCGAGCTCGCTTGGATTTTCCCGTATTTGCGAAAAATACAAAGACAGGGAGGTTGGTGGCATGAGAAGGGACGCGATAAGGGAACGGTAAATGGAGTATTCCGCGAGTTCTCGATCCCATTTATTGTCTTCGTTCGCCCTTTTGTGGCCGCTACATCGCATGGAAAAAAAGCTGGCGCTGATCCTAGAATGGAGGAGAGGCTGCTGGCTAATTTTTCAAAGGCTCGCACTACGGCAGTCACGATAATCCCGAATGAAAAAGTGACGACCGCACCTCCCGGAATAGCAGTGCAAGCCGATCGATGCTATCCTTTATATTTTACACTAGGCTTGAGACGTAATCTATTCTCGCGATATCATGACGCATGCCTCGTCGGCATTATCTGCGAGAACCCGTAATTTAGATCGCGCCTAGGAGAATTACGACGAATATTCATTGTCATGAACGCTTTATATCTGCGTTTGTCTCACTACATCTGAGGCATCGCGAAGAGATGGATGTTTGTAAAAACTAATGAAACTTAAGCTTCAAGCTGCTATGCTACCAAGGAATCACAAAATAATTTTGTCCAAGCATTTTCACTGAATGATTTTAAAGCCACGTTCAGTAATATATTTGAATAATATGATATAGTCAATAAATTATATATTAATTAAATACTCTTTTTTGGATACTTCTTTATTTCCATTAATAAATTTTTCGGAATTATTATATTGAAGAATCATAATTTTCTGATTTGCACATTTCTCGACTTCTTTCTAAGAGAAATAGCAATCTTGATGGATGAGAAAAATAAGACGGAAGGATGAGAAAGAAAAGGATACAGGAAACGCAGAATTCATAAATTTCTGGATTAAGCTTTTAAAGTATGAAAAATAATGGTATAAGTATAGGGGAGGTTGCGGAAACTCTGCTTTATATTCGTGGCAGAAAGAGGCTAAAAATTTACGCACAAATATTTGCACATCCTTTTAATTGGATCTGTTGATTCAATTAATAACGAATTCATCGCGATACTTTTATTTGCTTTCTATTAATTGTTAATTATAATTTTTTAATTGATAGAGTCCTTTATGATTCATTTTTTCGGATTATTGTTACCACATATACGCATGAGTTTTTTCCCGCGGAATTATTTTCTGTTATGGCGGCGAAAAAAAAATCGTCAAATCAATAGAGTACCTGGCGATTATTTCAGAGATTATTTCTTTTTAAATTTTAGACAAAAGAATATAATTTATCTACGTACATCGATATTTCACAATTCATAATTTTATATTTTTTCCGGCTCGCCTTTTAACATACCACACTTAATATCGCGGTGCGTTCAGAGAAGCAGAAAATTTTACTTAACTTTGGGCGGAATCCCGCTGGAATTACGCAGACTTTTCCTTGTTGGCTTTTGGAAAACACTTGTCGTACCTAAACGTGTACCATCCCGTGATGTGCTTTAAAACTTCGTCCATCTGGAAAATCACTGTAGTCCCTTCGAGGATTTGCCCGTTTTAGCTGGAACTATCGTTTCGTGACTTCATAGTATCTTTGCAGTATATTCCGAATTTAAAAACTCAAAATTATGAATTTGAAAAGCTCGTGAATTGACGGCGCGACAATATCAATAAAATTACGGACATTTTGGCACATCAAAGTTGACTTGCGCATTCCGTGAAATTTTACTTTTAAAATTCAGAT